>NC_132889.1:37232354-37299854 GCF_030463535.1 Salminus brasiliensis | reverse complement strand
TGCACTGGCTCTACTTAATTGCCGTTAATGGCATAAAACCTACCTACAAGGCGAAAGTGACCGGAACTACTTTTTTGTGATTAAAATGTCATAAGTAAGACATTACCGGCGGCGTGACGCTGTATAGATAGCTGCAGCTTACAGCCGAAGCTAACAGAAGCTAATGGGCAGCTGCTGAATTCAGCCAGTGAACATGTGAGACTAGTTTTACAGAGAGGAAGAATACACACTGCGTAGTAAGGCGTGTTGAGCTTTCCCAGGTGAAAGTAACCGGAACTACTTTTTTTGTTTTTAAAGCTTCCTAAAAAGCAGTTTTGATAAGACACACCCCCAGGCTGTCCCGCCCTAACACCTGTACCGGTAGTGTCCTGGCTGTAGTGCGGATCTGCGTTATATAGTCCCAGGATTAAAAAGCTTATTTATACATTTAAACATTAAACATGTTCACAAAGTCCGTATTCTGTATTCCGGTAGAAAGGTGCAGGTGTATTTTTGTTGAATTTTAAAATGGGACTAGTTTTTCACAGGGAAGAATACATGCTGGTTTGTCGACAGTGTAGCATAGCGTGTGAAGTTTTTTAACCGGAACTACTTTTTTAGTGTTTCGACCTTCATGAGAACAGCTAGGGTCAGATATGCCCTCGGTCTGTCCCTGCCTGACACTTGTACTGTTGGTGTACTGGCTGTAGTGCAGGTCAGCAGTACATTCTTAAAGCCATTCCTGAAGGGGAATTAAGGGTGGGTTGGAGGAGGAGGTGGAGGAGGGCGGAGGGATGCCATGTAAGAGAAGCTAACGGGCAGTTGCTGAATCCAGACAGTAAACGTGGACTAGTTTTTCGGAGGCGAAAGTAACCGGAACTACTTTTTTTGCGTTTAAACCTTAATGGGAACAGCTTTGCCCCCAACATACCCCCAGTATGACCCATCCTAACACTTGCACTGCTGGTGCACTGGGTGTGGTTCAGGTTAGCGGTACATTCTCACAGTGTTAAAGATATGGTTAATGGTAACAGCTTGGCTTAGATTTTATTTTATTATTTATTATTAATAAATATAAAAAATATATAGAATTTTACTTTAAAGATCAAATTGTATTAATATTATTATTTTTATTCTTTCTCTGTATCCTATACTTTCGTCAATCACCTGTGAAGCACCCCGAATTAAAATTTTGTCTGAAAGGTGCTATATAAATAAAGATTGATTGACTGATTAACTGATTTGATTGATTGATTGATACAACAGAAGCTAAGGGGCAGTTGCTGAATTCAGACAGTAAACGTGTGGAAAATATGTATTTTGACAGAAATGTGAAAACGTGGACTAGTTTTTTGGAGGAAAAAGTAACTGGAACTACTTTTTTTGTGTGTAAACCTTAATGGGAACAGCTTTGCCCCCAGTAGGACCCATTCTGAAAAGGTTGTTAAAGATATGGTTAATGGTAACAGCTTGGCTTGGATTTTATTTTATTATTCATTATTAATCAATATAAAATAAAATATAAAATTTTATATTAAATATGAATTTTTTTTTTTTTTTAATGTTTCTCTTTATCCGAAACTTTCATCAATCACCTGTGAAGCACCTTGAATTTTATTTGTCTGAAAGGTGCTATATGAATAAAGATTGATTGACTGATTGAACATTCAGACAGTGAACATGTATTTTTAACGTCCAATTTAAAAGCAGAACTATTTTTTAGGGCGAAGAATACGCACTGATCTGTCTACAGTGTAGTGTGGGGGTTTTCACTGGTGAAAGTAACCGGAACTACTTTTTTTTGCAGGTTAGTGCTATTTTCTGTAGTGATTAAACAACACTGCTGTAAAGAACTGTGTTAAAGATGCTGTTCATGGTAACGGACGCTACTTTACTGAAGACCCCCGCCAGATGTTTACTAATGGGACTCAGCAGCTGCCCACTGCTTTATTATGAGTGAAGGCGCTTCTGCTCTTCTCTAAATGCAGGGAAACGTGTTCAGGCCACTGCTCATGGCAGCTGACTGTACATTACTGCAGAGCCTTTTTGTCATTCCAGGGGCTCCGTAATGTTACAGATGTGGCAGATCAAGAGATCAAGAGAAGTTGGGCAAACACTGGAGAACTCCTGAGAGCGTAAAGGGGATTAAGGGTAGGTTGGTGGGGGGCGGGGTGACGGCGTGTAGCTGCTGCTTGGCTGGCAGGAGGCCGCTCCTTTGGCCTCGGACTGGCTGAGCAGAGTGTCCGTCTCTTTGGGCTCCAAGTCTGGACTACCCTCGTGCGAGCTGGACGCGACGTACAGCCCCAGAACCTCCTGCACTTTAGCCGGCAGCTCCTGAACGAGGAGGGAAGAGAGGAGAATACACTGAGCTACAGAAACCTTTAATAAATGCTGTAATGAACGACTGGGGGAGGGGCCGTGCCGGTAGGGAGGGGTACAGAGGGGTACGGTGCTGCGTAAGGGCCTCCAGTCCATCCAGACACCAAGTTCCTCCTCCTACCGTGCTGGGTGTAGGTGTAGGTGTAGGTGTTCTCACCTTGCACTGGGCGAGCTGCAGGTAGATGCCCTCCGCTCCCCGCAGCACTGTCTGCAGATCCAGCTTCATGTTCAGCTCATTAATGTGCTGCAAACACACACACACACACACACACACACACACACACACACACACACACACACACACACACACACACTGTAAATGAGCTGCATTTCCCAGGCTTCAATAATCTGTACCATTCACATCAGCTTAATTTAATCGGACAAAAGTATTGGGACACATGCTCATTCACTGCTTCTTCTGAAACCAAGGGTCTCTAATAGAGCTGATTCTGCTTTTGCTGGAGTAACGGTCTCTACCATCCAGGGAAGAAGAAGAAGGGGCTTACTACTAGATTTCGAAGGAGCATTGCTGTGAGCTTTTGATTGCATTCAGCAACAACACACAAAAACAACGCGCACCTTCAGTATTGTGTTGAAATCGTGGTTTGATCCAATCAGCTCCCCCCTCTGCGACTCCAGGATGGCGCAGGCCATCAGCAGGTGGAAGTTGTCACATGGCAGGCGCGTCCACAGAACCTACAGAGAGGAGATAAGGGACAGCTTTCAATTTCAAGTGATTTTACACAAGCAATAATGACCTGGTGTGTGTGTGTGTGTGTGTGTGTGTGTGTGTATTCTATCATACCTCCCATAGGTTCAGGATGTCCTCAAAGGAAAACTCCCTCTTATACCAGATGAGCAGCCAGCGGAAGCAGAAACACAGAGATCCACTGTCCTGAGAATCTGACAGGCAGAGAACCACCAGAGATGACATCAGAAAGAGCAGGAGAACCACAGCACTGCAGAGCATCAGTGCAATTCATGGACTTCGATTAGAGTAAACTCACAGTATCTGCAGTCTTAAATGATCAATACAGTCCTAACATCTGCGTGTGTGTGTGTGTGTGTGTGTGTGTGTGTGTGTGTGTGTGTGTTAACCTATTAAAAAGTTTCATTGCGTGAATCTAAACAATATTCTTTGACTATTTATGATTCATCACAAGTTAAAATGCTTGCTAATCAACACTTCCTTGAATCTTACACAACACACACACACACACACACACTGTAAATGAGCTGCATTTCCCAGGCTTCAATCACTTATACCATTCACATCAGCCTAATTTAATCGGACAAAAGTATTGGGACACATGCTCATTCACTGCTTCTTCTGAAACCAAGGGTATGTAATAGAGTTAATTCTACTTTTGCTGGAGTAACTGTCTCTACTGTCCAGGGAAGAAGGAGAAGGGGCTTACTACTAGATTTCGAAGAAGCATATGCTGTGAGCTTTTGACTGAATCTTTTGACTGGGTTCCTAATAAACTGTCTAGATGAATCTGGGTTATTTGTCTGGGTTATTTGTTATCAGTGTAGTTTAGAGAACTTTAGCCTGGAACACAACGGAGCTCAGACTCAGAAGCTCAAATAGACACGAAGCTTCACCAACTTTTTAAGAGATAAAAGGACCATCAGTCATTGGGCTGGATTATGCTAAGCGCTAAGAGAGGAGCAGCTGAGTGAGTGTGTGTGTGTGTGTGTGTGTGTGTGTGTAAGAGAATGAGAGTTAGTTATGAGATTTAATCCACATTTCAGCATAAATGAAGTGTAATCTCTCCTCTGAGCTCAACGGTAGCGATGCTGTGTTTACATCGCTAAGTAAAACTGCTGATACGTCACTAGGCTCTGTATAGAGAGAGTGTGTCCAACCTGGTAAGATGATTAATGAGAATTATTAAGAAAATGTTCACACATTAAAGTTTGCAGATTAATTGTGTGTGTGTGTGTGTGTGTGTGTGTGTGTGTTAGCATGTTAGCATTGACAGCACTAGTGTTTACCTAAGTAGTCACAGAGCTCTGGATCCAGAGCCCTCAGTAAAAGGCTGAGCTGGAGGAGCTGCTGCTTCATGGCTTCCTGTGACTCTTCAAAGTTCTGGTGCTGAAAAGAGAGAAGAGGAAAACCATTAATACTAATATATTATATATTTATATTTGATATATCCATATACTATTAATGTCAATGTTAATTAATGCTAATGTTTTCAGAGTGGGGGTTTGGTATGAAATGCTTGGTTCTAGATAGCCTACACAGTAAGAACCGTTCACAGTGGCGGTGAACGCAACCAAGAAGTAAAGGTAAAAAGGTAAAGGTGCATGTATTTGTCCCATCTGTGGTAGTGAACACACACACACACACACACACACACAGGTCCTTCCTTCCTGCTGCCGTCAGACTCCACAACCAGCACTGCTCCCAGCGGACCACATACACACACACACTTAACTACACACACATGCTCAGGGAACAGAGATCCCTCAATGCAAAAATAATATGTGCAATACACCCCCCCCCCCACATGTGCAATTAAGAGTTATATTGTGTATATAGTGTAAATTATTTATCCACGTTTTTGTAACTGAGTGTCCTGCTATTCCTTTCTGCTGTGACACTGAGAATTTCCCCACTGCGGGACTAATAAAGGACTATCCTATCTTATCTTATCTCTAACGCCTCTCAAAAAGCTCCCTTTCAGAAAGTTCTTCCACTGCCTGATGCCGGAGACAGTTTTACCAGGGTGTGGAGCTTAAAAATATTGTAGGTTCACTGGTGGTTTTGGATAGTAAATAAAATATATATGTGTTGTTGTCATGGTAACACATTGAACCATTTGCACACCAAAATGCTTACATTTCAAACCCTGAATTATGCAGAAAATGTTACAAAAACATTAAAATATCTTGTATTACATTCATCCCTTTAATAATTACACAGACAGACTGACCACTAGGTCCATAAACCCGGTCAAACACCAGAAGGACTCCACTTCATTTTGGGTGACGAAGAGTAGAGGAGCCAGGAGGTCACTCATACCCTGGACATAACCTACAGAGAGAAACACACACACACACACACACACACACACACACACACACACACACACACACACACACACACACACACACACACACATTAATGTTGAAACAGTGCCCCACAGTGGCAGAGAGGTGTAATTGCAGTGTATGGTGACCTACCCAGGTCAAAGTTGTACATGCAGTAGGTCATGAGCACATCGTGGAGGAGCTTCAGGCCCGGGTTTTCGTTTCCAGAGAAGAAGGGATTATGTCTGTCGGTGCGATTCACATCCCGCTCTGACCAATCAGAACACAGAGATTTATTGAGCGAAGCAGCATCAATGAACAGCCAATGAGGACTGTGATAAAGTACCCATACTTTCACTATAGTACAGTTTCTGCTCTTTAACTGAGTTAGATTGGGATACAGTACCATACTTTCACTATAGTACAGTTTCAGCTCTTTAATTGAGTTAGATTGGGGTACAGTACCATACTTTCACTATAGAACAGTTTCAGCTCTTTAATTGAGTTAGATTGAGATACAGTACCATACTTTCACTATAGTACAGTTTCAGCTCTTTAATTGAGTTAGATTGGGATACAGTACCATACTGTCACTATAGTACAGTTTCAGCTCTTTTAATTGAGTTAGATTGGGATACAGTACCATACTTTCACTATAGTACAGTTTCAGCTCTTTAATTGAGTTAGATTGGGATACAGTACCATACTTTCACTATAGTACAGGTACAGACCAAAATATTGAGCAGTGGAATTAACTGGACTGCTTTTAGCGGTTCATCAATATAACACGCAGCAGAACTGACCAATGAGGCTGCGGTATCCTCTCAGGAGGGAGTTTCTCATCTCTTGCTCCTCACTGACAGATTTCCACTGAACCTTCATCCTAAAATACTCGTCCCTGCAGAGTAAAGAGAGAACACGAACATTTACAATCATTAAATGCATTCAGAGCTAACAGCAATACTGTCTGTAATGATGTGACTGCAGTCCTGCTCACGTTTTCACTCGAATAATATCCTCCCTCTCTTTGGCTGTGCTGTTCCAGGGATAAAATCCTAGGAGGAATTTCCACACCTCTTTTCGCAGAGATGGAATGATGCCCTAGAAGATGCACACAAATCAGTTAGACTGTGATACAGTACCATACTTTCACTATAGTACAGTTTCAGCTCTTTAATTGAGTTAGATTGGGATACAGTATCATACTTTCACTATAGTACAGTTTCAGCTCTTTTAATTGAGTTAGATTGGGATACAGTACCATACTTTCACTATAGTACAGTTTCAGCTCTTTAATTGAGTTAGATTAGGATACAGTACCATACTTTCACTATAGTACAGTTTCAGCTTTTTTAATTAAATTAGATCTATCTAACTCAATCTAACGTTCACGGCCAGGAGTATGCCTGAGAGTAACAATTATTCCTAGAGTTAATGCTGCATTTGATTAATTTCCTAATTTAATTCATTTGACTTTTTGATGCATCTTTATACTGCATCACAATTGTGAATGGGCCAATAGAAATGCTCCAAACTGATGTGAAATAAAATATCTTTTTGCATTAAAAGTTAAGTTTTTGTTGTCTTCTGCTGTAAAAGTGGAATATTTTTGTATATTTTTATGTTTTTGTTTTAAAACCTCAAGTCATAGAGAATAATCATTTCACCAGAACATTAAGAACTTATGTTTTTATAAGGGAGACATCTCAAGAAGAACGACTGCCTTTACTAAGGAACTATTAAAGAACGCTATTTTTAAGAGTGTAGAACATTAGAAGGTGCTTTTTCTCCCACATCTAATGATCAAACCGGCTTCACTGACTAGCCATAATAGTGAGTGGTGATGATGAGAGTATGCACCCACCCCTCTGAACACCAGCTCCTTGACTTTCTGTGGATCTGTGACACGCCCCTCTTGATCCAGAAACTGCTCCCAGTTATCCAGAGGCTGGCCCCTGGTCACCTTTGGCCGGGGTCCCAATTCTGCCCCCTGCTGGCACATAAAAAAGCCTCATTTATCCTGGTTTGTTTGACATAATTTAAAAATACCTGATGTTTTTTTTTTACACTGTGTGAAAATTTCCTGATGAATAGACCAATAGAAATGCTCTACAATTAAACCTTGTTGACCTTCAGGACTTCCCTTCTTGTACAGATTAGGAGCAAAAAGGCTTGGTTCTTTGAGTTCTAAGAATACTAGAACCCATATTTGCTGTTATACAGAACCACTGTACTGTAAACAGGCTATTTTAAGAACCATATGCGAGACATGTTTCTCGTATATGAAAAACTATTTTACCAGATTCCAGTGGTTCTTTGAGTTTTATCTAGAACATCTTTTAAACAGAACATTTAAAGAACCGCCTGGTTCTAAATGGAACATCACTGGGAATAATCATTTTACCAGACAAAGAACCACCGAACCTTTCCCATGCTTATCAGTGACGTTCCAACTTACGCAGGTTATGAGCTCAAAGCCTGGCTCGTCGTCAGGTGGGTGGGGTGTGTTTGGGTCCGGTGGTGTACGGGAGTGTAGTGGCGACTCTGGGGGTTTCAGTGCTCCCCTGAAGAAATTTGTCACCTTGGAGAATCCCCCAAATGTGGTGGCATAGGGGTCCTGGATGAACCTCTGCAAAGGAAGAGAACACAAGAAGCTCTTAGGACTGGAAACAGGGCAGCTGTTCCCTTTTTACAGCCTCTCGCACCTCAAACTTACAGAGACCAGGTCTGAACTGCCATCGTCAAACAGCTGCAGCTCATCAAACGACTGGGAGAGAGCGCCAGAGTCATGAGGGTAGGCCAGGAACAGGCGGCCGTCCACCGGAGAGCTGAGGAGTGCGATAGTCATATTTAGTTTACAGACAGTGAGAATGTACAGTAATACTGTACTATAAATAACCCTTATTATATAAATAATTAGGTAATTCAATTAATTACTAGTTGATTGTCCATTGATATAACAACCATTAATCTGATCATTTTCAAATGCAGTGATGGGGAGAATCACTGGAAATACATAATAATAATACTAATACCACTACTACTAATAATACTAATACTAATACTAATAATACTAATACTAATAATAACTATTAGCCTATTAGCCAAAATGTATTAATAAATCAACCAATACCAATAAACTGATCAATTGATTAATTTGGGTCATTGCTATTCTGAAAACAGATAATGCAATTAAATGACCTGAATCATTAATCATACATAATTATCAATTACAGGAATTAATCACATAATTATCTTTGTATTAGTTATAAAAATAATTTATTTTATATAATTGTAATTAATGGCTTTCATTATATTCATTATATAATTCACATTCTTTTTTATTATGTATAAAATATTACATTTGCAAGATAAATAACTATCTATCTATATCTATATATCTCTATATATAGTATGTGTGAGTATGTGCAGTTACTGACGGGGCGAGTCTGATGTATCTCTGCATGGCTCGCAGCAGCTCTCTGGTGCCACCCCGGTGGAAGTGCAGTGGAGGGAGGGGGTCGCCCCCCCTGCTGGTCAACACCATGAAGTTCCTGCCCAGAGAGAAGCGAGTGCGGCGCAGGGAGTAAAGCTCCGACAGCGGCAGAGAGAACGAGCCCCACTGACCTGAGAACAGACATACAGAGCACCCCATCACCGTGGGTTCCCAATTATCCCAAACTAATTATCTCAAAAAATTGCAAACATCCCATAATAATAATAATAATAATAATAATAATAATATTCCATCTGCACAGCAAGACATTTTCTCTTTTAGGGCTAGTTTTAGTTAAAAAACAACAAAAAAAAACAAAAAACAAAACAGCATTACTCTAAATATAGAAAAAAAATTACAATATTTTTATTTTGGACTGTAAAACTACACTAATGTGTTGCACTTTATTTTATCTCTTGTGGTGGAGATTGTATGTTTAACTGCAAAATTGTTGACACTACAGTATTTCTAGTGCAGTCTATGTGTTTGAGAAAAGACAAATAAAGAAATCAATATTGCAATATTAAAATAATGTTATAATTATTTTTTGATTATTTTGGAGAAAATAGTTTAATTCCTAACACACTCACATTAGAGTAATCTCAAAATTAGTTGTTAGCTTAATCAAAAGAAATCAAAATCAATAAAAATTAATTGTTAGGTGCAGCCCTACTTATCATTGACTTCTAAACTCAGGTCCCAGCAATAGGATTAAACCTTTTTAAGCCATCTGAACCACTCAAACAAACAAACAAACAAACAAACAAAGAATTAAAAACACTCTCAGTGTCTTCATCAGGCTGCTTGAATTATTTAAATCAGCCCAGTAGTGAAACAACACTGAGCTCTATTCGTGTGTGTGTGTGTGTGTGTGTGTGTGTGTGTGTGTGTGTGAGAGAGAGTTTCACAGTGGTCACATTTTAAGGAAGTTGGAGGTTTCTGTGTTTTGAGGCTTGTGCTATGATCCCAGTCACAGTCTGTGACGCAGGGAAGCCACTCTCTATACCTGCACGGCTGCTGGGATTATCACTACTATTATAATCCACTAAATGGACAAAAGTATTGGGACACCTGAGTTAATCCTGCATTTGTTGGAGTAACTGTCTCTACAGTCTAGAGAACCTCATCATCATCCCCATCTCCCCAACTCATCCATCAACTCCACCATCCATCATTCCAGAGAACACAGTTCTTTCACTGCTCAATGCTGCTGGGGGGCTTTATACCCCTCTACTAGCCCACGCCTGGCATTATGCGGCATGGTGCCAATAGGTTTGTGCAGTATGTGCATTTGCACATCTGTGTTAGCAATGGGTGCAACTTAAAGTAGAAGGGTGTCCACAAACATTTGGACACATAGTGTATGTGTTATATCTATTCTGTTTACCTGTCTCTCTGACGGGCGCTCGCTCTTTCTCTCGGCTCTGCTTCACTGTGCTGATAACTGCCCAGTCCGGCTCGTACCCCGGGTCAAACTTGGTTTCCTCCTCTCCTTCTTCCCCATCCTTTCAGAGCAGAGCAAAAACACAGCAGAGAGGAGAGATGGAGAGTGTGTGTTTCGAGCAGAAAGTGTGATGTTTGGATGTTTAATCATCTTAATGGAAAAATAAATGAAACATATCGACCTTATATTTCAAATTTCTGAACAATATTTCCAACCTTTTTGGCGTAAAAGACGGCGGGGGCGTTCTTCCCTTCACCCTGAACGGGGCTCCACTCCAACACCGGCTCTCCGTCCTGTTGGATTTTAACAGCTTTAATAGAAATGCACTTTAACCTCAGAGCCTGGTTAGGAAGCATATTGTTGCGGTCATGCAAAAACCTTGTATCTCCATCTCTTTTGTTCTTTACATTGTGTCCAGATTTCATGATGAATGGACCAACAGAATTGCTCCATGGTGGTGTGTGGAATTAGGAAAATGTACAAAATAAAAAACTGAGCTTATTACATAACTATTTACTAATTCTTCTCCCTAAACATCACAATCCCAGCTTAGGCGTGCCTGCTGTAATCACACAGGGCCGTTATTTCCTTTATGAATGTGGTATTTAATATGTACTGTATAATAATCCATTGAAGGTGAATTCTTTATAGATATTCATTTCCACTGCTCTGTTAAAAAGCCTAAAATCAGGCTGAGAATGGCTCAGCGGGTCTAATGTGCTACCGCTATGAGCCCGGGGGTGGCGAATTCGAGTCCCGAGCCATGTCACAGCATCCTTTACCCTCAGCGGCCGGATTCAAACAGAGCACAATTAGCCGTGCTCTCTCCGATTGGGTAGATGGCGATCTCTTCCCTCATTACTCTTAAAGTCTGTTAGCTTGTGTGGTGGAGCTGGGGACCTGGTGCTTGCTCGGCATTTGGAAAAGAGGCGGTGGCTGGATTTGCATGTATCGGCAGAGACATGTGTTAAGCCCTTACCTTCCTAGTGTCGGGAATATTACATGGAAGTAGGAAGCTAAGAAGCTAAGGAGCTAAGAACAGGGGGGTTCATTTATATAATATAGTATAAATTAATTAATTAATATAAAATAAATCAGTTAATATATCTATCTATCTATCTATCTCTCTCTCTCTCTATATATATATATATATATATATATATATATAAATATGTGTGTGTATGTATATATAAACACACATCCATACATACATACACACACACATATATATATATATATATATATATGCACACACATTTTTTGTCCGTGTTTAGTTTTCTCCACGGTAGCATTTTTATTGGTCCATTCATCCAGCATTATCCAGCTACAGGAGCTGCTTCTGTACACTGTGTAAATAATGCTGAATGAATGGACCAATAGAAATGCTTGAAATTACCCAGAATAAACTCTTATTATTTTAAGCCAAAAATCTAAAAGTTGTGCAGTACAATTTACTCCTACACCACTAGTTATGAGTTATTAGTAATGTGCCATTACTTTTGCACATACCACATTTTAGGCTTAGAGTATTTACACCTATACAATAACATTTAAATATGGATATGTTTATACACTGTAAAGGAAAGAGTGTATAACAGCGATTCCCTTTACTGGTAATATCTATATTGTAAATGTGTGATTATTCCACTTCACACAGGTCTGTCTTTTCTTTTCTGCTTTACAGCTTTTATTACAGATATCCCTAATGTTCACCTACAAGCCCACCTGACTTACAGTCGGCATTAGGTCAGCAGGTTTAGCAGCCCCTTACCCGCTCTACAATCCGGATGAATCCAGGAATAGTTGTGTCATGGTTACTCCTCTTGGCATTGGTGTGAAGGTAAACACCCTCCTTCTCGAAAATCAGCTGTGATTAAACAAACACACACACACACACACACACACACACACACACACAGAGATCACCTTCAAACTGGAAATGAGATTTCAGTTCAGGTTGATTTAGCTCATGACTCACAAGGGAATGTGTAACGACTGAGGGTAAGCATGGCAGTTAGTGCTGCACCTGTGGGGCATTAGCTGATACGGTCATGTGAAAAAGACAGGAACTGTTGTCTTTTTGAACATATCTGAACATCTGGACGTTTGACCTTCATGTGGTCAGCACTGAGAGATGGAGGTAATCTAACTAAACTCACACACCTGAAGAAACGTCTTTAATCATCGCTTATAAAATGTAATTAATAGAAATGTCATTAGCCTTGCTCAAGGGACCCAACAGTGGCAGTTTGCCGAGCCCGGGTCTCGAACCCACAACCCTGCCATCAATAGCCCGGAGCTCTAACTGCTAAGCCACCACAGCCCGTTCCTTGTTGGATTTACTATATTTGCATTGGGTCATTGTCATGTTGCATGGCCCATCTCTGCTTCAGCTTTAGTTTTCGGACAGATGGGGTTTCATATTTTACCTATCGCCCCTTCTGATATTCAAGAATTCATAGTGGATTCTATGATGGAGAGCTCTCCAGGCCCTGCCAAACCATCACATTTCCACCTCCATGCTTCACAGCAGGTATGGGTTCTTGTGCTCAAGTACTTGCTAACTTCAGCCTTACCCAGATGTTTTTTTGACAGTAAGAGTTTCCTCCCTGCTCACCTGCCATGATACTCAGACTTGTTTGGTCACTTTCTGATGATAGATGATGTACTTGGACCTCAGCTGTGACGAGCGCTACCCTTAGATCCTGTGTCTTGTGATTCTGCTGTTGGGTTGATCTTACTAGGGTGGTCCGGCCTGGCTAAGTTGGCCAGTTGCTCCACTTGTAAATGATTTAGTGGAGCGTCTGACTTTTCTTAAACCCCATCCCAGACTCCTCTACAACATCTCCAACCTTCTTCCTGAAGGCCTCGGAAAGCTCTCTGGATCTGGCCATGACGGTGATAATCTTCTTCACCCCTCACTTCAACCATCAATCCAGATCAGACCAGACTAAACATCTGAGGCTTAAATCAGACTCCAGACTCCTCCAGAAGAATCCTCTCCAACCATGATCTGATCATCTGCAGCTGATCTTCTGCTCCTGAGTCTGATTCTACACGTCTGAAGGAGTGATACATGTGTGGGGGGGGTTGAACTTTGTTTTTCTTCATAGTAAAATGACATTTCTATTAATTCTATTTAATTAATGATGATTAAAGATGTTTCTTCAGGTGAGTGAGTTTGGTTAGATCACCTCCATCTCTCAGTTCTGATCACATGAAGATCAGATCTCCAGATATTTCTACTTGTACAAAAAGACAGAGGCTTTGAACTCTGTTAAAGTCTCTTAGCTTGATCACAGAGCCCTGCTGCTTTTTAGTGATTCCCATCAGGACTCAGTGACTCAGTGATTTAATGAAGTGTGGTCTGATCTGAGCTGAACAGATTCCTGTCCCCAGATCACAACAACTCACAGGCCTGTCAAAGACACGACACCAGTGTCTAATCAGCGACCTGACCTTTTAACCCCCTTCCAGACAGTCTTTAGTCTTTAAATCGGACCTAAACCCGACTGTCGAGCTGAAGTCCTGCTGGCTCTCAGTCCTGAGCTTCAGGTTCAGACGCTTAACTTTGACTCTGACACTAAAACCAGCCGAAATAACCGTCACAGACGAGCCACCGACGTCTTGCCATACCCCTCAGCCTCCCAAACGCTCGGGGCGTGCGGTCGTTTCCACTCACCTTGCGATTTTCCGTCTCCATTCCTCGGTTCTCTGCCATCACACAGAATCCGGCCAAAACAACACCAGCGCCTCTTCCGCCTGCCTGGCCAGGCCCCGCCCCCAATCACACGCTTAGTCACGTGTTTTTGGTGACGTGTTGTTTACTCCGAAAAATAAAGTAAAGACATTTATATTCTAATTATTTTAGACCTTCAGTAATTTTACATTTATTAATGAACAGATTATAACGAAGAGGTTAAATTATACTACATAAATGCTGCGACCCTGGAGCGACTAAACGGATAAGAAGATTATAGCTAATGAAGACAATGACGATAAATAATCCTTATTTGTATTTATTTCGACGTTAAAGGTGTTGAAAAAGTATTATTATAGATAAATAATAATAAATAAACATGTGTTAATTTATATATATATGTATATATTAATAAAACACATCATTAATATGAATAAATATGAATAAACATACATTATATATATATATCTTCAGCACTGCAGGATTCTCTTATTTGCCAGTTTACAAAAATTATGTGGTGTATAACAGAAAAAATGAGCATAATACAGAAACATAAAAAATACAAAAGTACTTATGTCATATAATAAATTAAGTAGGAATTATTTTTTTTGTTTATGAATAATTCTACAACAGCTTATTTGCGTTTTATGTTGTATTTTCAAGAATTACATATAAAGTGTATATGTATTTTTAAGAATATGCATTTTAAGTGTTTATATTTGTCAAGTATGGCATTCATGTATATAATATTTACACAATAAGGAACTCTGCCTATTTGCACTATGACTATTTGCACACCTGTACAGATGTTCTTTTCTGTAAATATATTTTCAGCTCTTTATTACCTTTAGTACTTTTTACTTTTTTAATTTATCAAGACAAGACAAATTCCTTGTATGTGTGACATACTTGGTGAAATGAAGAGATTCTGATTCTGAAATGCACATAATATTTACATATTAAAATAACATTTTTGCATTTATTCAGGCCCCAGAAATGTACTAAATATAAGAAACACGAGAATAAATGAATGTTAAGAGACAAAACAAGTCAGTTATTTATGCATCTAGAGCATGAGAAAACATTATTTGAATAAATTAAAATAATGAATAATGAATAATAATAAAATAATTAATAAAATAATAATGGAACATTCAAAAAATAGTTATAATTTAATACATAATAGAATGTATTATTTTTTATTTATTTTTTATTTGTTATTATTATTATTAATATTGTCGTTATGGTATTGTTTATTATGTATTTGCTTATTGTGTGCAGTTATGGCACAGCGCACACAGCGTCAAAAATTGCACTAATTTATATAATATTTACATATTTAAATCTGAATATTTAAAATATTTACAATATCGTCAAACTTCATGTGAGCATAAAGTTTATTTGTTATTTAATAAAATTATTAACTGATAAATGAGCGGCCTGCTGTGCGTGATGACGTGTTGCGCGCGTCACGCCGTTGGAGTCTAGGGGAGAGAGAGAGAGAGAGAGAAACACGGGCGGAATAAAACCCCAAAAACAACAAGTTCTGAGCCGTGAAGACGCTTCTGCCAGAAGCGGGAGGATCCTGAGTGTGTGAGTAGGTGGGCTGCTGTGTTTCAGCGTGGTGGGCGATGTGCGTGTGTGTGAAATGCTGCGTTTTCGCCGGGAGCGAAGTTGTTGTGGGGCGCTCAGGCTAGCTGGGTTAGCTTAGCTTAGCTTAGCGCTGCTCGGCTCCGTTGCAGTAGCCAGCGCTATAGGTCCAAATGTTTGTGGACACCCCTTCTACTTGAAACTGCACCCGTTGCTGATACTGATGTGCAAACGTGTGTGCAAGTGCACACACACACCTATTGTCTAATGCATGCAGAAAAGTACTGCCAATAGAATAGGACCCTCCGCACGAGCAGATCGTAAACATGCCCCTATTGGCACCATGCTGCCTCTAATGCCAGGCGTGGGCTAGAGGAGTGTAAAGCCCCCCCAGCAGCATTGAGCTGTAGCTGGCGCCCCATCCAAAAGCTCTGGGTGGTTGTTATTATTATTATTATTAGTAAACAATATATATCCTGCATAACCTTACTAATGCTGCTCTTGTGGCTGAATGCAGTCAAATCCTCACAGCAATGCTCCTCCTCTAAAATCTAGCAGAAAGCCTTCTTAACTGGACAGTAGAGGCAGTTACTCCAACAGAAGCAGGATACACCCTTTTTAATACTGGACATTTAATAATAGACATTGAATGAGCAGGTGTCCCAATACTTTTGTCCATATCAAATCAAATCAAAATCAAATAAAATTTTGTTTGTCACATACATAGTCATACACAGTATAACTTGCAGTGAAATGCTTTTTTGACAGTCTGCCCACATCAAAGCTATACAATAAAGATATAAATTTAAACTTAACTAAACCTTAACTTAATGAAGTAAAGTGCGAAAGAAAAAGAAAATAAAAATAGAATAAGTTACATTTAAGTTAAATTTAAGTAAAAAAAAAAAAAAAATGAAAATATAGAAATATAAGCAAAAAAATAAATAATATATATATATATATATATATGTATGTATGTGTATGTATATATATATATATATATATATATATATATATATATACACACACACACACAGATGAAATATAGGGGCTGTGGGGCAGAACTCTTTTGCAGGGATTAACGCGAGCCGAACAGCCATTGTTCTGCATGGCTCACCTCAGTATTAACTCATTAACAGTATCTGAAGATTTGAGCAGGGATGCCCATGTTTTACCCCTTTCCCCAAAAGCTATATCGCTGAAAAATTATTTTAGCATCTTTTTATGCAAGGTTAGTCCGTTTATTTTTGTCTTGTACTTTTGATTGTCAAGTGCAAAAAAGCCTACGAGCACCACGCAGAAGTTTGGGCAACCCGAAATATTTCGGCTCTCCGATAACAAGACCCAAGAGCCCAGACCTTCAGTAGCATGTTAGTGCTATGGGCAAAAAAAAACTCTTGAGCTGTGTCCCAAACTGTGCCCTAATCACTCTCCCCTCCAGATCACTATATAGGGCACTGTTCTAGGGAACGGAACTCGACAAGGCAGTGAGCAATTTCAGACACGATCGTTTTTTTACGGTACATATTACAGTGCATTTTGGGATTGTTACAGTGCACATACACCACAAAGTAGTGCACTAGGAAGTGAATAATATTGTCCAATTGCAATGGACGTAATTATCGTAATTATCGCTCACCATGGCCAATTAATAAGATTGGCACATAGTGTACACCTTATAGTATTAGTGTGTAGGGCGCAATGGGACACAGCCTCCACGAACCTAGTCCCAACAGTCAGCAGCCATCCGAGCTCCTCTTAGCAGCTGCCTGTGTGCTAGATCCAAGTGTTAAAACTAGGGATGCACCGATCCATCTCTTTCTGTTCCGATACTGATACCGATACATGAACTTTGCGTATCGGCCGATACCCGATACCGTTCTGATACCATTGTTGAATTAATAAACCGTATACCTCACCATCTAGGAGAGACGTAAGGCATCAGGATTTACATAATCATTACTTTACTAACTATAACAACTGAACACAGATATAAATGAACCCAATTTCTGTTTATTGGTCACTAAACTTAATAGCTGGACCTGTGCTGGACCTCAGCTCAGGACTTTTACTCTGAAATTCTCTGATAAAGGTCTGATTGAGCCTTTGTTGCCCACCCCTGCTTAAAACGGTTCTATACACCGATTATTTTTGGGAGATAGGCTACTCTCCCAATAAACGGTCATTCCAGATCAAACCAGACGTGGTTGTTCTAGGGCTTCCCTCAAAGAACCCTCTGTAGAACTTCAGCGCAGGTCCATCAAAGCTGTTTCAGCGTAAGAACAGACCGGAACCACCTTGATCCTTTAATGTAACTAGCGTTTTTTGTTGTTGTTTCTAGGCAACATCAGCGAGTGTCGTCCTCCCGTCTCTCCCCTAGTTCTCTCCTGCGCGCAGACACGGCCGCCCACTTGTGCCTCGTACAGCGTCTCCTCAGCGTTTCCACTGAAGAAAGCTGCACTCGTTAACCAAAGAAAATTCCTGACGCAGGATCCTGAAGTCTGAGGAAGGAACTGCAGAGAAAAGCGGCGTAGGAAGGTCACACTCGGCGCTGCTCAGCATTTCAGAAGAAATAAATAAAAGCTCCACCATCGTTTCATCACGCTCACCATGGCCTCCATCACCAAATCCTCCGACCTCGAGATTCCAGACAACCACAAAGAAAGCTGGCTGGCGCTGCTGGCCGCAGCGGAAGCGTACAGCCAGAAGTCCGGCTGTGACCTGGCCATTCTGACCGCCTGTAAGAAGTTCCTTCCCTCGGGCGTCGAGGGAGACGGCGTGAAGAAGCATGAAGGGGGCGGGGCCTTGCCCCCTGGAGGTAGGAAGTGGGATTACTCCTATCACGTGTGGGGTCAGGGTGCGCTGGCCGAGTCGTCCCGGCGGTACATGGACGACATCGCTGTTCTTCACTCCACCACGGTGCTCACGGCCCACAGACACACTCGCCTCAGCTCCGGAGAGGGAGGAGCCAAGCTAGGCGTGGACGTGCCCTCTGATAGGCCGGTGAGTGGCGCGTGCTCTTGGGCTGGGTGATACGGCAGAGGTATTATATCATGATACTTGGGTGATGTTTTTGCTCATGGCTCTTTGTTATAGGAAGCCACAATATGGTCCAGATCAGGTTATTTTGCCCCCTGATTCGAGTCTCTCGCCGATACTGATCCCGATCCGATCCGATTGCTTGTGTTTGTATAAATAATCCAGCTCCACTTCTTAGATCAGATAAACTGCTGATTAATGGGTTCAGTAAAATCCATTTATTTTTAGGATCGGAGAGATTTATTTATTTATTTATTTATATGACATGAAGGATTATTGACTTCTGATGAAATTTAATAGTCCTGTATTGTTTAATATTGTAAAAAAAAATATATATATAGAGTGCCGCTCTAATTAGCATTAGCGTTAGCCTTCACTCAGTTCTGAACACACTCTTAAGTGCTGGTTTGAAAACAAAGAAAGGTTTTTATAAAGATTCAGATTGTATTAATATATTTTTCATATTATTATTATTATTATTATAATTAATTTATATTTATGTTTATATTTCATGTTGCCCTGTAAAATACTTCCACACTGCAGGTTAGGGCTGGGCGATGTGCCGATGTTTCACAGTATTGTGATGAATTCTGTTGTTATGATGTTCAGAATGCTTTTCTATGCATTTTGAGGATGTTGTTGGGGCTTAATGAACACTGCTCAGCTGCTTGTTTCATTACCTACAGTGTAATTAGACTGGTGTAATTAGATGAGCTGCAGCAGATGTTGAATAGAAATTGCTGTACTCAGTACAGGAGAGTATCTGATAGTAGTTTTTAAGAATCTGTCGATACTGTCTGTAATTGCGTGTATCGTGTATCATAAAAAATCTCTTTAAATATCGTGACATTAAATATAGAATATTATAAATATAGTATTTTTACCATATCGCCCCGTGCTCTACTGCAGGCTCTTAACTCTTCAGTAACCTCCTGAGAGTGTCCTTACCCTTAAAATCCAAAGGGTGATGCCCAGTCCATTCAAATATATCTGGATAGCCCCACCCCTCTTACTGATTATCACGATTACGGTTGTGTGAAAAAGTCAGGACACCCCATGAAACACTTCATCTTCGTCTTTTTGAACACATTTAAACATCTGGACGTCTGATCTTCATCTGATCAACACTGAGAGATGGAGGTGATCTGACTAAACTTACACACTTAAGTCATCGTTTATTA
The DNA here is from genome assembly GCF_030463535.1 of Salminus brasiliensis. Taxonomy (NCBI): domain Eukaryota; kingdom Metazoa; phylum Chordata; class Actinopteri; order Characiformes; family Bryconidae; genus Salminus; species Salminus brasiliensis. The sequence continues at coordinate 37,280,007 of NC_132889.1, read as the reverse complement.
AATGGAATTAATCCAATTTCATTTTCCTGTGAGGAGAAAGGGAAAAGCTTTAACCCCCCCCCCAATATATCACTCCTTCTAATGTGTAGAATCAGACTCAGGAGCAGAAGATCAGCTGCAGATGATCAGAACATGGTTAGAGAGGATTATTCTGGAGGAGTCTGGAGTCTGATTTAAACCTCAGACGTTTAGTCTGATCTGATCTTGATGGTTGTTGAAGTGAGGGGTGAAGAAGATCACCATCATGGCCAGATCCAGAGAGCTCTCTGAAGCCTTCAGGAAGAAGGGTGGAGATGTTGTAGAGGAGTCTAGTTTCCTCTTGACTGTTGAAGTGAGTGGTGTCACCTATTCCTTTCCACAGACCATGATCGGGGACTCGGGCTCCGTAAGCCCCAGCGCGAGGCTTTACTCTCAGAACTACCCTTCGATCTACAGTCAGTCCGCAGGGATCGGCCAGCCTGCGGTTCAGCATGGGAACGGAGAGAGGGAGAGAGTGGCTCTGGAGGAGGCTGAGAGGGCGAGAGAGAGGGCAGGCATCGTAGACCTGGAGGAGGATGAGGAGGAAGGAGAGGAAGACGATATGGATGGACGGAGACACAATTTGAACGAATCAACAGGTGAGGAGTCTTAACTACTGCTCGAGTTCCTCGATGCGTCTGATGGTTTAATGCTGTAGTGAAAATCACTGTGTTTAATAGAATCTACACTATATAGACAAAAGTATTGGGACACCTGCTTGTTCACGCTTTCTCATCCCAAATGTACTGGATGGAGCACAATCATCCATCATTCCAGAGAACACGGTTCTTCCACTGCTCCACAGCTCAATGCTGGGGGGCTTTAGACCCCTCTAGCCCACGCCTGGCATTATTAGGCAGCATGGTGCCAACAGGTTCATGTTTACTATCTTCTCCAGAGAGTCCTATTCTATTGGCAGCACTTCTCTACAGGGACTAGACAAGCTGTGTGTGTGTGTGTGTGTGTGTGTGTGTGTGTGTGTGTGCACATCTACATCAGCAGTGGATGCAACCTAAAAAAGCTAAATGCATTCTTTAGAAGGGGTGTCCACAAACATTTTGACATTTGTTTTTATTCAGCTTCCAGTTACAGCAAAAGTTTGGGCACCCATGTCTCTCCCTTCCTCTCTCCCTTCCTCTCTCTCGCCCTCTCTCTCTCGGTTCTAGGTGTGTTCTCCATGGATGAGGATTCCCTCTCCCGTGATTGCGAGCCGTTCTTTGAATCTGATGGAGAAGAGGAGAGCACTGATGGTGAGTTAGGATGAGTTTGGTAATATACAGGGAATTCAAACCCAGAAATTTTCGTACCCTGGTCAAATACCAAATAAACCCTCAGCCTGGGGGTGGCGCTATCCAGAGCAGCTCTGGTTACGTTGTACAGGTTACAGATTCGTTTCTAACATTTAATCCTGAAGACAAATCTCAGAATCTCAGACTGCAACTGCAGTATTTATCCACTAGAGGTCACACTGAGAGAGCTTTACTAATATATCATGGCATGTGTCTAACCCTGCTCATGTAACCAATATATCAATAACTTTACTGACCAACAGCACCTTCACTGACCACTGACGTTTATTCTAATGTTATATAGAGTTATTTACAGGTAGACTCTCTAAGTGACCACTGACTTTATGATTATTAGGGTTTATTGTACAGGTATTCTAACTGCCAGCTGAATTTTGCACTTTGCTGGGTCATGCTGACTATTCCCATCTATTTCCATGTCTGTGTCTTCCAGGCTCTCTGAGTGAGGAAGCCCCGCCTCCTCCGCGAGGGCTGGCAATGGGTCACGCTGCGTTTTCGTCTCGCCCGCCTCACCCAATGGCTCTGGCTCGCTCTCTGCCCGTCTCTGTGCCTGTGTGGGGCTACAGGAGCAGCCGCACCCCACAGGGGGAACCGCACAGCGGAGAACGGGTCAGTGACTCCTCATGTACTTATTAAGTTTAATACTTTATTATTATTAATATTCAGTCGTGTCGGGATCCATGAACCAGATAGCGAGATTATTCCAGAGTGTAGGCTGCTGTTTTTTTCGGTATGTAATTTTAAAAGTATTTTTAAGGAACCTGGATTGAAGCTTCTTAGTGTTTAAATGATTTAACAGTACTGAACTTTAGTCAGTGGATAACTCGCTCATTTATTTTAAAACTGCACAATTCGTCCACTAGAGAGAATTTTATATATAAATCTGAATATCTTATTTGTACATTATATTTATTTTTATTTTAGATTTTATTTAATTATTTTATTTATTTCGTTTTTTTTTAAAGTTTTTTAAATCTCATCGATTTGCAGCCTGTAGTGTTGGCACGATATCAGAATGCTGATTTTGAGAGCAAATGTAGTAGTAGCAGTACTCACTGCTCCTGGCCTCCAGTTGGACTCCAGCTGGAGTGTAATCCATTTTTACTCCACTGTACTAAATATAAATCACACTGAGCGCCCCCTTATGGACGGCTGCATATTCCAGCTGCATTTCTAGACCAGCTGAGAGCATGTAGAAGCATGTGGGCTGAGGCGGTAGAGTAACACTACAGGATTTTACACTAATGTGACTCTATGGGTAATGCAGTGTTACACAGCAGCAGTTCTGGAGAGAGGTTCTCCTCCTGCAGCTCCACCACCAAACCTCCATAGTGCAGTAGCAGCAGCAGTGAGAATGACGAAAAGGCCGTTCTCCACCTGTTACAGACAGTGGAGCATCAGCATGAGCCTGAAGCTGCTGATTAAGTGCTACATCATGTTGATTTAAGTGTGTGTGTGTGTGTTACAGGTTGGCGTTGCAGATTTGGATCACATAGCTGCTAGTATGAAGGCCCTGCTGGCTCCTGCAGCCACGGACGGCACGGAAATGTTCGGAGCTCTGCCTCGACCTCGGCTCAACACGGGCGACTTCTCTCTCAAACACTGAGAGACCAGCATATGTGGGTGTGTGGGTGTATGTGAGAGAGAGAGGGAGAGAGGGAGAGAGAAAGTGTGAAAGTGTGTTCACATGTGAAAGTAAGCTCAGGAGTGATGAAGGGTTTTGAATGACACGTATACAGATGTAAATAAGGTGCCGAACCCAAACCTCCTCTTTTTTTTTCTTTTTTTTTTCTTCTTTTTTTTTCTTTCTTTCTTTTTTTTTCAACGTTAAAAGAGGCAGATTCTTAACTTCACTTTACTCCTGTCTGTGTAACTGGGCGGAAGGAAAACGTAAGCTTGTTTTTGTTTTATGGTCCTCGCTCCAGCAGTCTGGTGGGTGTTTCTCAGTTAGCCCGATAACATGAGCCAGAAGGCAGGATTTTACAGTCGCAGTGGATACCAGCTATCTGCTATCTGGATCAAATTTGGAAAACTTATTGAAAACCCCTGCGTCAGAGCTTCCTCTCCGGTCCCTGAAAGTGGACCCAGTGGTGCTGATGCAGGATCAGCCTTTGCCTTGTACAACCTATTGAATGTAAATGTGTGGAATCAGTGGAGCTGATCCTGCATCAGTACCTTTGGTTGCTTTGATGATGACGATGATGATGATGATGATGATGAGCTGTTGTGTGCAGGTTCTTCATCATGTTTTTTTTATATTATTATTATTATTATTATTATATTTACCTCCTACTTTATCAGAGCTGCTTATATACCCTTCCTCTCACACAGAGAGAGAGAAATGCTATAAGTAGAGGCGAGCGATACAGCAGACATATAACATCACCGTCCTCGAAGATACTTTCAAAATACTCATATCATTTTTTGAAGAAAAAAAAACCCCCCAAAAAAACAGTCATGGAACACTTAATATACCCCGATCAGCCATAACATTAGAACCACTGACGGATGAAGTGAGTAACACTGCTGATCTGCTTCCAGTGGCTCCTGTCAGGAGGTGGATCTACATATTAGGCAGTGAGTGATCAGTCAGATCTTGAAGGTGATGGAGGTGTAGAAGCAGGAGAAATGGGCGAACGTGAGACACACTGACAAGAACCAAGCTGTTATGGTCAGAACATCTCCAAAACAACAGGTCTTGTGGGGTGTTCCCGGTATGCAGTGGTCAGAACCTACGACAGCACTGCCCTGAAAAAGAAGGGCATCCAGTACGCATTGATGCTTAAGGAGGTCCCACCTCACACCTTATAGAACTTAAAGAATCTACTGCTGCCCACATCTCAAAGTGTTCCAGATACCATAGGATGCATTTGGAGGTCTTGTGGATGGTTGGTGTATGATCCAAAACTGTGGCTGTGCCTAAAACTGCACTGTAATACACTGAATATTGGGGGTGTAACGATATGATGCTATAATATCTCGGTTAAAAATATTACATGATGACTAAAATGGCCTTTATTTTAGTGTTAATGTTCAGAATTCAGCGTTATATAACCACAATATTTCAAACACACTAGTTATACATCCATCACAAGGATGGATGTATAACGCTCTAGCGGGGAATTTGTCTAGTCTGTGCTAATCTGAGCTAAATCCACTTAGTGTAAATGTGCAGTTCTTCAGCTCTGAGTACTGACTGAACCCCTAAATCATCCCAGTAACCACAGGATATCCTCATATTGGCCAGTGCTACTGAGAACACGACAGACCAGTGGCAGGGCTAATAAGAGCTCGCTGCTAAAAGACTTTTCCGTTAGCTTCAGTGCTGCCGGTGACGGCGTACTGGTGGCTCGGGTCATCCTGAGCTGAGTGCCTGCTTGATTTCCATTTTCAAACAAACAGCTTGACCAGTCATATGGCTGAGAACTGAGCTGTTTCTTGAACAATCCCCTCCGTTTACACCCTCATATCATCGCCGTCATGCAAAAAAAACTTTGACGTTTTGATATAATGTGAATCTGGCAGTTGTTCTTTATGTCGCTTCAGAGTTTTATGATGAACTGACCAATAGAAATGCTCCAAAATGACGGGGAATTAAACAAAAAACAAAAAAAACCATGGTTTTTAGCTCAACAGTGGTGATGTGCTTAATATGAGCCGCAGAGCCGAGAGCTCTGAAGGTGCTCAGGCTGATGTCGTGCATAAGAGCCTACATAAGGAATGCATTGGCCAGTTATTTCATGGCAGATTGGCATCCATCAGTCTAGTCATCCCTAACAGGGTTAACAGTGGGGGTAGGCTTACTTTGTAGGTGATAGGATTGGTGTTGAGAAGCCCATCAGTGCTCAGAAATGACTTGGGATTAAATCTTTTACATGGTAAATTATCCACTTTTAAGGCCCTTTTTGGTCCGTTTTTTGCATTGCGGCGACGATATACAGTCAAATACATCAATTCAACACACTAATTTGCTTTAGTTTGCTGACTTTTGGCAGTAATCATGTTCATATTCTCAGTGTAGCTTCATCTTCCAGGCGTCTGCTGGTGTGAGGGCCATAAATACTGTGATGATAAAGCGCCAGCGTCCACCACCCCGTCACTGAGCACCAGCCTGCAGCTGTAGCTGCTTGTGTGTGTGTGTGTGTGTGTGTGTGTGTGTGTGTGTGTGTGTGTGTGTGTGTGTGTGTGTGTGTGTGTGTGTGTGTCTGTCTGCTGAGAGAGGGAGGGAGTGAGGCTAAGTGCAAACTTGGGCAGACTGACACGCTGTGTGCCTGAATGAGCGGGAGCATTCTGTGAGCGTGGGTTAACACTATATTCCTGACACTGTACACTACATTTCTAATGCAGGGCGGGCTGCAGAGGGCGGCTGGACATTGACCATAAAACTGATTGAAGGGGTACTTCAGCACCTTTCAACTTGATCTGTGTAATACAGTCACTTTACCACAGTCAGTCGTTTTCCTTCATGTCTCTGTTTAATAGAAAACACACTGACCCAAGACTGACTTATCAGAGAATCCAGTGGTCAGTTACTGAACTGAGCCAGTTTAACATCTGCTGCACCAAAGCTGCCAACTTCTGATCAGTGTAGCAACATAGGATAAGAGGTTCTCTTGTGTTCGACACTCTTTTAAAAAGAAACGGATGAAGGTGCTACAGGCGGTTCTTTGAGGCGTTCGAGCCACTTTTGGCTCATTAGATCATGAGTTCAGAAGCAGGAAAGAAGCTTTTCATCAAGGGAAGGTTCTTCACACTCATGCAACTTCTATTAATATGGTTCTGTAGGAATGCAGAAGTGCTCTAAACACTGTAGCAACAGTTTGACTTGAGTTTTCTACACACAAGATCCAAAATCCAAATGATTCTTTAAGTGAATCAATAGAAGAATCTTGTTTGTTCGTTAAAGAACCAGCCTTGTAATCAAGGGAAGGTTCTTTAAGCCTTTAAAGTGTCATTAACACTTGCATATCTCTTACTATGGTTCTTTATGGTATCTAAAAGTGGTGGTTCCTCTATGGCACGACTCAAAGAACTATTTGTAGCCACTTTATTTATATTTTTTAAAGGGGTGGTTGCAGGAAATGATTGCCCATGGTAATTGACTGTATAGTAGACATGGTGCAGGTTAAGATTAGGCTGAGAAACACTAGTGTTCCTGTAAGGAAACCACTTGCTTGTGCACGCACACACACACACACACACACACACACACACACACACACACACACACACACACACACACACACACACACACACACACAGAGATAAGTAAACATGCTCTAATACTGACATTAAGAACTGAAATTCTGACTCAGTGCTTTCTAACGTGAACCGTCTCCCCCAGGGCCGCTCGCTTCAGGAGATTATGCTTTGAGAATGTTGGGGTGTTTTACCTGCAGACTAACGGTGTAGTTCACAGCTGCGTACAGGCCGGCGGCGCTCGAGCGGCGGGCGCAGAATCGTGTGATGGTATCGTAATGTCGGTCATTTCAGATCTGTTAAGTGTTGAAGCAAATCTGTTTTGAATAAATCAGCTGTTTGTTGTTGATTGGGCTCGGAGTTTGTTTATTTATGTTTGTTTGTTTTTGTTTGTTTAAAGAATCCCTGTCCTAGCAGATCTCAGCCTATACTCCTGGTTCAGCAGTGCAGTTTATGGTGTTCGTGCACCTAATTTACATTAGAACTAAGCTCAGCTTGTAAAAGCAGGTTATAAAGTCAGAGGGGTTTGATGTGAAATGGTTCACTGCAGAGAAACCCCCACTCAGTAGGGTTGCTGCTGTTATTGAGTGCTGATTAAAATGCACTATGAATTCTTCAGTGTCTACTGTGAGATAGTCTATGATAAACTATTCAGTAACTACTGTCCAGGATTTAATATCCAGTATGAATTATTCAGTAAATCTTGTAGAATCTACTGTGAATCATTTGGCATCTACTGTCAATCAGTCAGTATCCACTATTAATCATTTAGTATCCCCTGTGAATCATTTAGCATTCATTGTGAACAAGTCAGCGTCCACTGTGAATCATTTAGTATAAACTATGAATTATTTAGCATCTATTGTGAATCATTCAGTATCCACTGTGAATCATTTGGTATTCACTGTGAACAATTCAGCATCCCCTGTGAATCATTTAGTATCCACTTTGAATCATTCAGTATCCCCTGTGAATCATTCAGCATCCCCTGTGAATCATTCAGTAATCCCTGTGAATCATTCAGCATCCCCTGTGAATCATTCAGCTCAGACAGGATAGGACACATTACACACATCATTTAAACACAATTTAATCATAAAATATGATTAAACAAAGCAAAAGTATATGATCACTACTCAAATTATACATTACATCAACACATGGGATATAAAATAATTAAGGCCCCAAAAATGCAACAACTTTAACACACAAATATCAACAATATTTTAAAGTTGGAACACTATTCCACCTCTCCACCTCGCCATATGCAGGATCTTGGGGCGCATCAGCTGTTGTTTGAGCTATTTTTAATGATATTTTTCCATTAGCATAACTACCTCTATTATATAGATGTCCCGTACAATAGGGAATAACATGAATCCTACAAAGATTTAAAAAAGATCGAAACGTCTAAATATCATTCCACTTCATAAATAACACAGTCTCACTCTACTGCCTCCTGCCTCGGCACACCACCCTAGTTTCCCGAGCACTGTAGCCAGGTGGATGTCCGTCTGATCCACCTTAAAGGGGGATTCCACTGATTTTCAAAATAAATAAATCTGCATAATCCAGTAATTGTGGTGTAAACAGTGAAGTTCAGAGTTTAATGTGTAATTGTAGAGAAACGTACCATCTCGGATTCCTCTACAATGGTGGTGAATGGAACCAGGCGTCTGTTGCCGTGACTACAGCACAAATATAGCCATTTTATTTACTATAAAAACCCACCAGCAAACCTACACTTGTTTTCTGAGTTTTATATGTAAGGTTTGTGATGGTAAAATGGGGGCAAATGTGAGTACATTATGTTCTCTTTAGGGACTATTTTGCCGTACAACACCCTGCCTGTATCCCTCCACTATTTTAATAATATATGATTTTTTAAAATAAACTTAGACCTGCGATCATTTCAGAACTCTGGTAGAACAGTGTCTCAGGCATCAGGCAGTGTCTTCATAACCATTTGGTGTAATAACTTTCTGTAAGGGAGCTTTTCGAGGGCTTAAACTCGTCAGACGTCTGGTTTCATTCACCACCATTGTAAAGAAATCTGATTTGGTAGGTTTCCCTATAACGAAGCATTTCACACCAAACCCACTAAGACTGACCTTGTTTATGTATTTACCTTTGTCTTATACATGCATTTTGAAAATCAGTGGACTTCCCCTTTAAGCTGAGCACGAAGTGATTTCTCCACCTCACTCTCCCACCTCCCCCCCCCCTCATCCTCCTCCATCCCTCCTTCCTCCTTCTTCCTCTTACTGGTCCTTCTTCCGGATCCAGCAGAAGGACTTGCGGCCCACCCAGAAGCCGGGGAACATCTTTTCATTGCTGGTGGTCTTGTACTTGTGCAGCAGCCGGACCTCTTTAGCTCCTCCCTCTTTTTCCTCCAACTGGTAGAAGCACAGTATGCCGGCAGGCTGGTCCAGGTAGATGCCAAAGGTGGTGCAGAGGCTTCCCTGGATCTCCACGTTTTCCCCGTTGTGCCAGGCGTGGTAGCAGGAGCCAGCCCAGCCGACGCCCCATGACATGTCGTTCTCCCCCAGACCGCAGGAGCCATCCTTAGCCTTTCTCCCCGCGCTCTCAAGCACCACACCGACCACCACCCAGCCCTCATAGTCCACCTCCCAGTACCCACGGCGGCCCAGCAGACCCTCCTTACACAGGACCTGAAGGAGAGCAGAGCCACAGGTGAGTAACCGTTGTAGTAATCACTGGCCACTTTATTAGAAACCCCTACCATGAAGCTCCACCTTGTTGGTGTGCAGTTAGAGACTGAATGGAATGGGGCAGGTAGGTGGAGCTCCTACAGTGGGCAGTGAGTGGAAGTACTCAGTGGGGCTTTGAAGTGAATGGAGGGTGTACACTAATTTACTTTACACACCTGTGGGGAGTGCTCATATCGCTCAGGCCTGTCCAGGACAGGACACACCTCCTCTGACATCCGGGACACTTTGGCACCACCCTCAGACAGCCAGAGCAGCTTCTGAGAAGTTCTGTCATCCAGAGAGAGAGGCATCCAGTCTGACAGAGAGAAATAAACACTAAATCTGTCTGAGTTCACATTTAATTCATACTGGATCATTCATAGTAAATACTAAATACATTTTAGTAGATACCAAATATTAAATAATTCATATGTAATTAATTATTAATTAACAAAAATTACTAAATAATTTATAGTGGATACTGAATCATTCATACTGGACACTGGATTATTCATACTGGATACTGAATCATTCATAGTAAATACTAAATACATTTTAGCAGATAGTAATGAATTCATACATACTTTGATTAATTATTAATTAACAAAAATGACTAAATAATTAATAATTCATAGTAAATACTAAATACATCTTAGTAGATACTAAATACATATTAGTAGATACCAAATAGTAAATAATTCATACATAATTATTAATTAACAAAAATTACTAAATAATTTATAGTGGTTACTAAATAATGCATAGTGGATACTGAAAATTTCAAGTCATATTAGAAGTAGTAATTAGAAATTGTAAATTATTTACAATACATACTGAATAATTCACAATAAATACTGAATATTTCATATTGGATATTAAATCATTTTAGTGGATACCAAATAGTAAATAATGCATAGTAAATACTGAAAAATTCATAGTGGATACTGATTCATTTTGTGGAAATCAAATAGAAAATTATTAATAAAACATACTAAATAATTCATAGGCTAGTTGTTTGAAATGGATTCCTGAAAATTTAACAAAAGTTACTAAATAATTCATAGTGTATAATATAGTAATAGTAGATACTAAAAAAGATCCATTGCTGAGTAATTCATAGTGGAAACTAAACAATTACTGAAAAATTCATAGATAGATACTGGAAATTAGGTATTGAATAATTCATAGTAGATGCTGGCTACTAAATCATTTTAGTGGATACTAAATAGTAAATCATTACTAATACATACTGAATAATTTATAGAATGATAATTGAATGATTAACAAAAGTTAGATTAATTCATAGTGGATAGTAAATTTGTAGTTACTGTAGTAGTTACTGAATAATTCATAGTAAATACAACAATTATGGCCATTGCTAAATAATTCATAGTGGATCCTGAATAATTCATAGTAGTTACTGAATAATTCATAGTGGATCCTGAACAATTCATAGTGGATCCTGAATAATTCATAGTGGATCCTGAACAATTCATAGTGGATCCTGAACAATTCATAGTGGATCCTGAATAATTCATAGTGGATCCTGAATAATTCATAGTGGATACTGAACAATTCATAGTGGATCCTGGATAATTCATAGTAGATACTGAATAATTCATAGTAGTTAATGAATAATTCATAGTGGATCCTGAACAATTCATAGTGGATACTGAACAATTCATAGTGGATCCTGGATAATTCATAGTAGATACTGAATAATTCATAGTAGTTAATGAATAATTCATAGTGGATCCTGAACAATTCATAGTGGACACTGAAAAATAGGCCTGTGGTCTAAGAATATTCACTGTCTATGACTTTCCTCTACAGCGGGTGGAGGTGAGGTGAAGGTGAGCTTTACAGCAGGTGGTTCAAGTGAGAGGGGTCCACTTCAAAAGCAGAACTGCCCCCAACCCTACAGTGACAAAGAGACCCTGACATACATTTCATCAGCTCCGCCCTGGTGGTGGGTTCAGGAATGTCGGGCTCATATGGAGGCAGCTCTTCTGTGATGGAGACATGAAGGAACGAGAGAGAGGAAGAGAGGGAGAGAGAGGAAGAGAGAGAGAGAGAGAGAGGAAGAGAGAGATGAAGAGAGAGAGAGAGAAAGAGAGAGAGGAAGAGAGAGAGAGAGAAAGAGAGAGAGGGGAAGAAAGTCGTTACATTCCACACTGCTCAGCTAATCCAGTGTAAATGAGAGCGCCTGTCCAAACCAAGCCCAAAGTCCTGTGACTCAGTGGGGATGTTAAGCCCCTCATTAGCCCCTCAGAAACTGTGTAACAGTTATTTGCGCCGCAGAGAGAGAGAGAGAGAGAGAGAGAGAGAGAGAGAGAGAGAGAGGCTAACGATAGAGGCGACGCAGCTGTGAGGCTCACCTTCAGAAAGTAAGGATGGTAATTTTCACACATGCAGACGAGCTGTTCTCTTTAAATGCTGTGTGGCTCTTCAATACCCGAGAGTGTCGGGTGTCCATGTGTGAAGTCTGCTGCCCGCTCAGAAAATAGCTCAGCAGGAAATCCTAATGTGTGTAATACACTTTAATGACCATCTCAGTGGCACCTCAGGTCAGACTAAGGTCAGTTATACCTTTATGCAATAAAGCCCCCCAGCAGCTGTGAGGTGGGGCCTTCATGGATCTCATCCGTCCTTGGGGCACTTTTGGTATGTACTGACCACTGCATACCGGGAACACCCCACAAGCCCTGCCTGATGTTTTGGAGATGTTCTGACCCAGCCACATAATTTGGTTCTTGTCCAAGTGTCTCAGATTCTTACGCTTGTCTGTTTTTCCTGCTTCTACACCTTTGAGAATGAGAAATATGATCACTTACCTGCAGCGACTGCGGCCTTCGAGCCTTTTCTTCCTGTGGAGAGAAAAAACACTGGGTCAAACTCAGAGGCAGGACCAATCAGAATCTCCATTTCGCTTGAGGGCGGGACAACAGAGAGTGAAACTCAGCAGCAGAACCAATCAAACATGATGACAGCAGACAGTCAAACTGAGAAGCAGAGCCAATCAGAATCCGCATTTTAACTGGAGGCGGGACCAATCAGATTCTCCATTTTAACTGGGGGCGGGACAACCAAGAGTCAACCTCAGAGGCAGAACCAATCAGAATCTCCATTTCAGTTAGGGGCAGGATAACAGAGAGTGAAACTCGGCAGCAGAACCAATCTGAATACCCATTTTGGCTGAGAGGCGGGACAACAGACAGTCAACCTCAAAGGCAGAAATGATTTCAGCTTGGGGCGGGACAACAGACAGTCAACCTCAGAGGCAGAACCAATCAGAATCCCCATTTTAAATGGGGGGGGGGGGGCACTAAAGAGTCAACAGCAGAGGCAGAACCAATCCGATTCCTTATTTTAGCTGGGGGCGGTACAACAGACAGTCAACCTCAGAGGCAGAACCAATCAGAATCCCCATTTTAAATGGGGGGGGGGGGGGGGGGGGGGCACTAAAGAATCAACATCAGAGGCAGAACCAATCAGATTCCCTATTTTAGCTGGGGCGGTACAACAGACAGTCAACCTCAGAGGCAGAACCAATCAGAATCCCCATTTTAACTGGAGGCAGGACAACAAATAGTCAGAGGCAATAAACTCAAGAGTCTTCATTTCAGCTGGAGGCGGGCCAACAAAGAGTCAAACTCAGAGGCAGAACCAATCAGAATCTCCATTTCTGTGGGGGACCAACTGTTTCTGGTTGCTGCCTCACTATGACAGGACCTGATGTTCTTCAGAGACATTAGCTAGAACGTTCTGAGAACATTGGGCCTTGTTTTTAGAAAGCCCACTTCCTGAGGATCCTGACGCTCACCAGTCGGTCATGGTCCACAGGTCCAACTTCAGGCCTCTTCGTAGTGTCAGGACTATGTAAAGTGACCTGGTGCCTCAAACACCCCCCCCCCAATTCAACAGCAGCCACTCTAGACTTGTCAGGGTTAAAGGTGAAGTACAGGGCTCATGCTCAAGTTCACGGTGGTCAGGGATCTGTGCGTGCTGTCACCTCCTGACCCATGTGACCCTCTGGGTGACATGACCTCCACACTCGCGCTTCCTCTTCAGCCTGTCAGGAGTGCTGAATGTGGCCGTGCTATGTGGGCTATGTGGCTCTGTCATTGTTAGCACTGACTGATGGAGTTTACTCATGCCTGCAGTCACAGATCACCCCCTATAGGCCCACTGCACCTAAACTTAACATTTACTACACACACACACACACACACACACACACACACACACACACACACAGGCATGTCACCAGAACTGACAGGCACTTCTCAGAAGAAAACTGTTTCTGCTGCTGTTGACCCCTGCTCCGGTTGCAGCGCTGTCAGTCACACGCCTCAGAGTGGCTTCCATCACGAACCTTCCCAGAAACGTTTCTAATAAAGTGGCCAGTGAGTGAAAGCACTGGGCAGGTGTTTCTAATAAAGTGGCCAGTGAGTGGAAACACATGGTAGGTGTTCCTAATAAAGTGGCCAGTGAGTGGGAGCACAAGGTAGGTGTTTCTAATAATGTGGCCAGAGAGTGAAAGCACAAGGTAGGTGTTTCTAATAAAGTGACCAGTGAGTGGAAGCACAAGGTAGGGGTTTATAATAAAGTGGCCAGTGAGTGGGAGCACAAGGTAGGTGTTTCTAATAAAGTGGCCAGTAAGTGAATGCACAGGGTAGGTGTTTCTAATAAAGTGGCCAGTGGGTGAAAACACAAGGTAGGTGTTTCTAATAAAGTGGCCAGTGAGTGGGAGCACTGGGCAGGTGTTTCTAATAAAGTGGCCAGTGGGTGAAAACACAAGGTAGGTGTTTCTAATAAAGTGGCCAGTGAGTGGGAGCACTGGGCAGGTGTTTCTAATAAAGTGGCCAGTGAGTGGAAGCACAAGGTAGGTGTTTCTAATAAAGTGGCCACTGAGTGGGAGCACAAGGTAGGTGTTTCTAATAAAGTGGCCAGTAAGTGGATGCACAGGGTAGGCATTTCTGATAAAGTGGCCAGTGAGTGGGAGCTCATTATCAGTACACTGAGTCCATTTCTAACAGTGTAAAACGAGAGGTGAAGCCTCTAATGCAGACGTGTCAAAGTCTCCTTGTTGGGACGGCAGTGATGTGCAGGCTGGTGTTCAAGCAGCCAGAACGTGTCATTTTTCATCTGCTCATTTGTCTTCACTCATCCCTCTGCTCTCCACCGTTCTGTCTTTCTAAATATATAACATGAATACACTAGCTAGACACGTCTGAAAGTCATGGAAGCCCTGGCTAACAGGGTGGGAAGTTCAGCCCGATCGGTCCAGGGGTACACGGTAAAGTGAAAGTTCGGCAAATTCACACACTTTTGCCTCAGAGCTGAAGTAGCCAACAGAGAAAACCACACCGCACAGCAAGCCTAGCAGCAGTGACCTTGAACTCGGACTGTCCATGTTTCTATATAACAGTGAGTGCTTCAGTGTCAGTATATATAATTCAACAACAATCCACAAGGCTTCCTTAGTTGTTGGATGCGCTGTGAACCTTCTGCAGTTGCAGAGTGCAGTCTGGATCAGTAAGAGCTTTGTAGGATGTTGATCCACAACTCTGGGAGATCTCTCAAAGGGCAGAGAAAAAGTGCATACAGTGCTCTGTATATATACAAACATACATATCAACTTCCTGACAGCAGTACTGCTGTGTCTATATATATATATATAATTATTTCAACTATACATGTCAGGAAGTTGATATGTATGTTTGTATGTGTGTGTATATATCTATATCTATCTATCTATCTATCTATCTATCTATATATATATATATATATTTATTATTGGTTAAAATCTGCCACTATCTGTCGATAATCTATACTATCCATACACAAAGGCGTGAGGCTTCCTTAGTTGTTGGATGCGCTGTGTTTTTCCTAAGAATGCACATGCCAGCTTGTGCACTTGTGTATATATATATATATATATATATAATACAACAACAACAATCCACAAGGCTTCCTTAGTTGTTGGATGCGCTGTGTTTTTATTCTGAGTGAACCTTCTGTAGTTGCAGAGTGCAGTCTGGATCAGATTTTATATATATATATATAATTATTTCAACTATACATGTCAGGAAGTTGATATGTATGTTTGTATGTGTGTGTGTATATATCTATATCTATCTATCTATCTATCTATCTATATATATATATATATATATATTTATTATTGGTTAAAATCTGCCACCAGTAGATGGGTTGAGTAGGCACATGTAGTCATTAATCGAGTAAAACCTATTAGCATATAGTAGTGTGAGCTACTAAATTACTATCTATCTATATATAAACAGTCCACGAGGCTTCCTTTATTGTTGGATGCGCTGTGTTTTTACTCTGAGTGAACATGGCAGCTCGTGCAGTTGCAGAGTGCAGTTTGGATCAGTAAGAGCTTTCAGGAATGCTAAGTATGAGTAGAAAATGTTCACAGTGTTTTCCTATCTATATATAATCTGTCGATAATCTATACTATCCATACACAAACAGTCTATGAGGCTTCCTTAGTTGTTGGATGCGCTGTGTTTTTACTCTGAGCCTTCTGCAGTTGCAGAGTGCAGTCTGGATCAGTAAGAGCTTTTTAGGATGTCGATCCACAACTCTGGGAGATTTCTTAAAAGGCAGAGAAAAAGTGCCTGACTAAGCCATATTTATATTCTGAGCCTGGTGTGCTAACTCGCTATGGTAGCACTAATGGGCAAACACAAGCCAACAGGGCTAACATGGTGATAATTCCTGGTAATACCAACTAACCCAGCTCTGGTTGACAGGTGTAATTCAGCCTAGCACAGGCTAACCATAGCTAACAGGTTTAATTCAGGCTAACCTTAGCTAACAGTGCAATAACGTGGCCAGTGAGTGTTACAGAGAATAGCAATAGCTGCTCGTACCCTATCAGGAGTGAAATTAGGACAGCGCCTCCTGGCTTCACACCAGTAGCAGCGACCTTGAAGCCTGTCCGGCCTTGTGTTTAGGTTTAGGAGCTGTACATTAGCCTCCTAGCTCCAGTGGGAAACTAAAGAAGCTACTAGCCTGCTGAACATGCCTGGGCTGATTGACCACATTTGGAGCAAGAGGGTCAAACTGTGTACCTCTGGTTTCTCACTGAAATGAACCCATCAGTGTTAGACTCCAAGTTCAAGTCCATGAAGTAACACATTCCCGCCGCTGAAAGCTGAGGGACCGTCCCGCACCCTGTGTAAGACTAGACGCCCTCAGGTCCCCAGAGATGCAGCGTGCTGGGTTTGTTTTTGGAGTTCTGAGAGAAAGCCACAGGCCCTGCTCTCAACACGTTTCCCTGAAGGCCGGCTCGCGCCGCCGCGGGGGGACAGGAATGGGGAAAGCCTCAGACTTCCTGACGTCCTCGCCCCAACAAGCTCTTTAGAAGGTAAAAATGAGAGTGTTTGAGAGTGTCACTCGATCGGGCGGGCTGGCCTTGCTGCAGAGGGAAGGGGTGTTGTAGCCGCAATGCTTCTTCCTGACAGGCCGCTCTGTCAGAGCTGACACAGAGCTCTCCGGGGACAGGTGCCTGGTCACACGTGAGCATGAAATACAGCCATACACCACACTGGCACTCAGGGTCCCCCCCACACCTGTCTAAGTAGTGTAACATCTCTCTATAACTATCTTATACACACACACACACACACACACACACGCACACACATATATGTATATATATATGTACATACATGACTACCAAACTGTCCTTCAGAAGCAGGGGGTCGTTACATAATCCTGATCGTGATAACGCTTCAAAGCCTGCTCATACAGAACATACTCCACACTGCCTCATAGATCATGCATGTCTTACTGGGAAATTCCAGCCGGATTATAAAACAAGCCGCTCAGACTCCACTGAGTCATTACACTTCAAATCGTACAAGAAGGTCAAATGATAAAGTGGCCAGCGAGGGGGAGCACAAAAAAACTGCAAATTCAAAAGTCAAATATTTAAATTCTGTGTAAAAACTATAAAGTTTCTGCAGAAAAACACCATAACTTTACAGATTTTTCCGAATTAATATGATCGAACACTTTTAATAAAGTGGCTCCATATAAAAATAAAACGAACAAAATTTACTCTAAAATTACAAAGAAAAAATAAATTTTTCGTATGGACATAAGCCTTCATATTGTTTTCTGCATATTTATTTACCAGAAACTTTTTTTATTTGCAATTTTACATACATTTGATTGTAATTTAAGAAAACTACATAATAAAGTATTTTTTTCTGTTAAAAAATTAAGAAAGTAATGTCATTTGTAATTATTGACATAATACTTCATATACAGTTCAATTGTTAATGTATAGAGAATGTCTGTAAATGTATTCATTTTTAAGATTTTGTAAACAATTATAAAAACAGAAAACTTTTTTACAATTCAGATTACATTTGATTGTAAAAATATATATATATATTTTAAATTAATTGGTAATTATTGGTCTAATACGTAAAATACAGTTAAGTTGTTAATTCATAGATCATTACTTACAAAGTGGGTAATAAGACAATCCTCGTACTGTCTAATAGAGCACAGAGGAACACGCCGAGGTCCAGAGTCAGAGAGTGTGTTATTATATATAGCACATATATATATATATATATATATATATATATATATATATATATATATATATATATATATATATATATACACAGCACTGTGTCCCCAGTTTCCTCTTTACTGAAAAACACTAATATGGTCAGTCTAGCACTTCAAATGTTCACATAATTATATTTATATATTATATTACAATTATTATATTATTATATACAGCACGTATATTCTTCTATTGTTATTCTTATTAAGTCACACTGTAAAAAAATAAAAATCATTAACTCAACACAGGTTAAGGTGAAAAGAACTGTAATAAATATATTTGAAAAAAATTATTATTGGCCTAATACATAAAATACAGTTAAGTTGTTAATTCATAGATCATTTCTGTAAATGTCCAGATTTTAGAAACATTGATAAAAAAATTTGGTTTTATTTTTTGCAGTGTTGTGTTTCCATGAAGTGCCTACAAAGTGGGTAATGAGACTCATACTGTCTAATAGAGCCCAGAGGAACACGCAGAGGTCCAGAGAGTCAGAGAGTCAGAGAGTCAGAGAGTCAGGTTACTGCAGTTTTAGAGTATTAACCCAATCACTTTGCACTGAGACTGAGAGTCCTGAGGGAGCGCGAGCGAGGGAGAGAGGGATTAGGATGGAGGGGAGGCTGTGAAGGTCATCTTTATCTGCTGACAGGTCACTCTATCTGTCATTAGCACTGATCTCTGCCTCAGTGGACCTCGCAGCAGAGGCGAGAGCGGGAGCAGGAGCGGGAGCAGGAGCGGGGAAAGGACATCCGAAACATGTGCTGAAAGAAATAAATATGAGCTGCTGTTCTCCCTCCCAGTTCAGCATTAATTATAAATATATATACACACACACACACACACACGCACGGTACCAGTAGTCAAAAGTTTGGACACACCTGGTTGAATGTGTGCTGATCATCATCCTAAAACCATTTGATTCAAATGCTAGGGGACACACAGGTATCCACCGTAGTTCGGAGTCATGGCTGGGGGCTGGGGGGTTCCAGTGGGCCTAAATCATACGACAAGCTGGTCGTATTGGATATTAAGGCTGTCTACTGGTCTTCTCTAAATGAGTTAATGTGAGTGTGTATCAATGTACATTAACATTAAGTGTAGCTGCAGGGTTTGAGAGGTATTTCCACCCTTACACACAAACACACGCACACACACACACACACACACACACACACACACAGCCCTATAACTTATGGCCTACGTGAAACCACAGCCACAACATCCTAACTACGGTGGGTACCCGTGTGTCCCCAGTTTTCTCTTTACTGAAAAACACTAACATGGTCAGTCTAGCACATCAAATGTTCAAATAATGATATTTATATATTATATTATAATTATTATATTATTATATATAGCACTTATATTATTATATATTATTATATTATTATATATAGCACTAGAATATTCTTCTATTGTTATTCCTAATAAGTCACACTGTAAAAAAAACAAAAATCATGAACTCAAAACAGGTTAAGTTGAAAAAATCTGTATTAAAATGTATAGAAATTGATTTTAATAAACAATAATAAAATGATTATTACTGTAAGTCATTTAGTGTGAAACGTACCCATCATTACCCAGCTGTTCACAGTGGAAAGCTATTACAGTGGTTATGAACACACCGCCTGATGACATGCTGAGAAGACATGTACAGGCTCACCGTTGGGTTTGCATAGCAAATAATATTGAATAAAATTACAATTTCAAATCATCAACAATATTTGAGTTGTAATCATGGTGACCCCTGGTTTCATTCACAGAGATCAGAGTCGGCAGGTTTTTCTAGAAGGTTTTTGTAGAACTGAGTGTTTCCCACCAAACCCTCTCTGAATGACTGTTTACGGCTCAATCACTGGATTATACAGAATTTTGGAAAATAGGTGGATGTCCCCATGTCCCCTAATGCTTTTTTGGGTGGTGTGGAGGTATTTGGCTCCTCCTGGCAGCTGAAAGAGCTTGCTTTTCTTCATGAGATGAAGTAAAAGAGGCCAAAGGTTTCATTTAGCTAATTTAGCCAAATTTAGCTACAGTAGAGCTGTTCAGTCCTGGTCCTGGAGATCCACCAGCCTGCAGAGATTAGCTCCACCCTGAATCTAACACACCTGATCAGGAGCAGCTGAACATTAGAGCCAGCTGTGTTGGACCTGAACTCTCCATGACCAGGATTGAGCAGCCCTGAGCTACAATATTTCTTCACTATGCTAATGGTACTTCACTACTGAGGCCTACTGTGGGTCTGGGAAGCCCGCCTACAACCTAACGATCATCTAAACGGGCACCGCCCAGCAACCATACAACTCAACCTGGACCTCCGGCCTGATTTATCCATCACCCGTGGTGCATGGTTCTGGCCCTCATGACAGAACAGAAATGGCCTGTTTGTTTTGGCCGTGGCGGTTGTGGGCAGTGCCAGGTCTGGAAGCGGTGGGCATTGCGGGGGGAGATCGGGTTGTGGCAGAGGATCAGGGCAGTGGAACTGATAGTGGCACGGGCGTGGGGTTACGGAGACGAAAGCTCAGCCTCCCTGATCTCCCAGATGACATGAGAAGAACCACACGCTGAGTGGCGGCCCCTGTGATCGCCGCTTATCTCACATGGGTCAAACGGAAAAAACATGCAAGCGGACAGATGCACAAACACGGCTGCGGTTTCTGATGGATCTGATGGAGAAACTGTACGAGATGTGATGTGCTTTATAAGAACCGTAGAGAGATACTGAGAACCCACTGTTGACAGCTGTGAATTTCGGAGAACGGTCAGGCCTGAGAGGGTTAGCGGGCTGAAGAGGGCGTGACTGTGCTGAAATCTTTGGAGACATTGTGAAGTATTTACTGGGGCTGTGTCTCGATCTGTTTATGGCTAAAAATATCAGTATCTGTGTATGGGGTTGTGTAACCGATGTGGGCGTGGCCAAAACCTGAAAACAACAGGCCCTTGAAGTGGTATTTCATTACTACTATATATTTTTCAGATGAGTTCATATATATTTTAAATGTATGTATGTATGTATGTATGGCGGCCCAGCCGAGATCTACTGCCCTCGGGGCAGGGAGTGATCTGGATGGGCTACATTGGGGCAGGGGGCGCTGCTGGGAAGTGACGCCTTGTGCGTATTGGTGGTCAGTTTGTATAGAAATATCGTTTCATTGTAGAGCTTAGTGTAAGGAAATGTATAGGTCAGGGTACTCTGAATGAGAAGTGGGCGTGGCCTAAACCTGACCTTAAACAGGTCATTTAAGTGTCATTCCATCACGGCCGTATAATTTTCTGATAATATATAGCAGTAAAGACCTGCTGCCCCCAGGGCAGGGAGTGATCTGGATGGGCTACATAAAGCAGGGGGCTCTGCTAGGAAGTGATGGGGAGGTTTATTGTGGAGCTCAGTGTGAGGAAGTGTTTAGGTCAGGCTACCTGGACTTGAACCAGATGTGGGTGTGGCCTAAACCTCAACTTAAACAGGTCAATTAAGTGACATTTCATCACAACCGTATAATTTAATATAATATACAACTTTATTTCTATTTATCTATTTATTGCAAACTGGATTTAAGGTCCAGATTTGATGACCTCGGGGTAGCTGGTCCACCTGACCAAGCTAGACAACCAGTATGACCAAACTTGACCAAGCTGGACAACCATTACCACAATCAAATGCAATGTAAACTATGCCGGTCAAGAGCTGATTAACCAGTTACCAGCAGAATCTGGCCTTGAGCTGGATTTTTCAGCAGGGTGGTCGGGTTGTTCATGCTGGTAGACCATCAAACATACCCCATACTGGCCATCAAACATACTTAACCTAGCATAAACATAGCTTAACCATCAAACATACCCCATACTGACCCATAGCTTACCCAGCCTGACCAGTTCAAGCAGAGGTGTTCCAGTGAAAATAGGGCAGCACTGTAAACAAGTCCCCATGTGGAGTTTACACAAGGAGACGTGGGACGTTTTGAGAGGATGTAAAGCCTGAATCATGTGGAGAATGAGGGTTTAAAAATGGACTCGTAGGGATTTGAAACCGGGGAAGGGAGTAAGGCTAGAGGGGGTACAGGTTAGAGGGGCTACACTAGAGGGCGGGCAGGGGGACTTGTTGAGATGATTGATGGGGGGGAAGTGTTGGCAGAAAGAGGGATGTTGTTGGATGGTAAAGGCAGATCAGCAGAAGAACATGATAGGAGCGGTGGATCTGCACACCTCCCTCACCAAACAGCACATTAAACACATCGTAAAATCAACAGTTAATCACACACTGATGACTCTATTTACCATCAGCTCCATCACCCAATCAGATAATGTCTCTCTCTCTGACCGTTAAACTAACTCTCAATGTGTAGCTCTGTTTTTCTGTCTGTCCGTCCGTCTATCAGTGTGTTGACCATGTGTTTGGCCATCTGCGTCCATACGCTGACAGCGGGGAGGGGGATTTATATGCCACAGAGATTGTGTTGATTTTATAAATGATCCATAAAAGCAAGTGGGCTCTAAAAGCGTCCTGCACAAAAAGACACCTGCCGAGCTGCCGGGATGCTTGCGTTTCATGGCGCTATGTAACGAGAGCAGTGAAAACATACAGCAGCTCAAGTGTTTCCAATCTGTGTAACTCTGCAGTTTATGGCTACTAACTATAGAGCTCCCGAGCCCTCACTGCACGCTACACAGCGGCCATACAGTGATAACATGAAAAGACAGTGCCTGCTTCTATATGGCACAGCAGAAAAAAAGGAGTTGTACCCATTGCTGCTGACACAGATGTGCACATGCACAGTAGAATAGGGCTAGAGGAGGTATAAAGCCCCCCAGCATTGAGCTGTGGAGCAGTGAAGGAACTGTGTTCTCTGGAATGAAGGTTGGTGCTCCAGCCAGTACTTTTGGATGGGATATCTATCTGAACTCATCCATACCCATCCATATGCAACTGTACCCATCCATATGCAACTGTACCCATCCATATGCCACTGTACCCATCCATATGCAACTGTACCCATCCATATGCCACTGTACCCATCCATACCCATCCATATGCAACTGTACCCATCCATATGCAACTGTACCCATCCATATGCCACTGTACCCATCCATACCCATCCATATGCAACTGTACCCATCCATACCGATACCCCATCCATACCTTTACCCATATATACTCATCCGTATCCATACCCATTTGTACCCATTCATACCCATACCCATCTGTACCCATCCATATGCAACTGTACCCATCCATACCGATACCCCATCCATACCTTTACCCATATATACTCATCCATACCCATACCCATCCATACCCATACCTATCTATACCCATCCATATGCAACTGTACCCATCCATACCCATACCCCATCCATACCATACCCACCTGTACCCAGCCATACCTATCTATACCCATCCATATGCAACTGTACCCATCCATACCCATTACCCATCCATACCATACCCACCTGTACCCAGCCATACCTATCTGTACCCATCCATATGCAACTGTACCCATCCATACCCATACCCATAGCCCATCCATACCCATATATATATACCCATCCATACCCATACCCCATCCATACCTTTACCCATATATACTCATCCATACCACGCCATCTGTACCCATCCATACCCATTCCCATCTGCACCATCCATACCCATACCCCATTCATACCCATACCCACCTGTACCCATCCATACCTATCTGTACCCATCTATATGCAACTGTACCCATCCAAACCCATATCCATAGCCCATCCATACCCATATATACCCATCCATACCCATACCCATCTGTACTCATCCATACCATCCATTCCCATCTGCACCATCCATACCCATACCTCATCCATTCCCTTACTTATCTGTACCCATCCCTATCCATATCTATCTGTACTCATCCATACCCACACCCATCCATACCCCAACCATACCTATAACCATCTGCAGGATCAGATTCATTCTTTGCATATGTTCTTTCTGACTTCCCATCCAACATCTTCGGCTGTGATGCTCAGAGCGAGACCTGGTGTCAGACTGGTGCCATCACTAAACGCGATTTGGGCTAAATGACCACTCACACATTAGCAGTGCTTCTGTTATTAACAGCTGAGTATGCACAGATTTCTTATTCATTAGATACGGTGTAGGCCTGGGTGGCATCTGTGTCACTTCCTCCCACTTTAGTCTACTGCTTTTTTGGCCATTGTTTGTGTATAATGCCCATCAAGTGTCTTAATCTTAATGTTTGTCTTTTCTTGATCTGAATGGCCCAAATTTTTACACTACAGTTCGGTTTAGCTGCCAATCAGCCAATCCGCCAACAGCCAACAATCCCAATGAACTGTTCATTTGGACTTGTTCTAATAGTGGTTTTAACTGCCTGGATAAAACATTGTACAAGCATTTTCATAACCACAGTACTGTATTTTTTAATTACAGGGACTTACATGACAGCCTACAGAGATAAGATCACCCAGCTCTGAAGGTTTTGAGAGGAGAAGCTCATGTGAGAGGGAGATGAGCTCCTGGCTTCCAGAAGCTTTCCTCTTGATTTATACTCATTTGTTAACGGCAGCAGCTGTTCCACTCTTCTCTGCTCTGAAACGACTATTATTATGTTGCTCTGACACCCGGGGCCCTGTGCGGGACCCCAGGGGGAGCCGCAGAATCCCTGCAATGCCCAAGGTGCCCTTTAGTCATCAGTCCCCTCCACGGGCAAACGTATTTCTAATAGCTGGGGGCCAGGCATCAGTACCCTTAAGCCCCAACACCTCCTCCACACACACACACACACACACACACACACACATATACATACATACAGAAAGATTGGCTAACACTTTTACTTCTATGGTGATGAATTTGCATCATAGGGTGCCTCTAACAGTGCCTCTGAAACAGGGGCACTCATTAAAAGGGCTTATATTGAGCACTCACCAGGCACTAGTCGGCAGGGCTAAATATTCTGCCCAATAATGTCATGATTGACCGCCCCCCTCTCACCACTCCCACTTATCACGCAGAGAAAACGGTCAACCAGCTCAGAGATGCTCCGTGATTCAGTGCTGTTCAAATCAACTACAAAACCAGTAGAGCAGTCAGTTGCTTTGTGTCTCAACTGTGATGTAACTAGAGATGGTATATCAGAATGGATGGGTGTAGACGGGTGTAGACGGGTGTAGATGGGAATTAGAGATGGAACATTCAGGTGGAAGTAAAAATACACCCCAGGATTTTAGTTGGTCGGTGCTGTCCAAGCAGTTGGAACCGTAGGTGTATATGGATATAGGTGGGCTTTGGTATGGATGGGAATGGAAAGTGGTGGTTATGGGAATGGGTATGGGTGGTATGGAAGGGTGCAATGGTAATAGGTATGAATGGGTGTGAATGGTAATGGGTATGGATGGATGTGAATGGTAATGGGTATGGATGGGTGTGAATGGTAATGGGTATGGATTGGTGCGAATGGTAATAGTATGGAAGGGTGTGAATGGTAATGGGTATGGATGGGTGCAAATGGTAATGGATATGGATGGTAATGGGTATGTATAAGTATGAATGGTAATGGGTATGTATGGGTGTGAATGGTAATGGGTATGGATGGTAATGGGTATGTATAAGTATTAATGGTAATGGGTATGTATGGATGTGAATAGTAATGGGTATGGATGGGCATGAATGGTAATGGGTATGGATGGTAATGGGTATGTATAAGTATGAATGGTAATGGGTATGGATGGTAATGGGTATGTATAAGTATGAATGGTAATGGGTATGGATGGGTGTGAATGGTAATGGGTATGGATGGTAATGGGTATGTATAAGTATTGATGGTAATGGGTATGTATGGGTGTGAATGGTAATGGGTATGTAAGGGTGTGAATGGTAATGGTATGGATGGTAATGGGTATGTATAAGTATGAATGGTAATGGGTATGTATGGGTGTGAATAGTAATGGGTATGTATGGGTGTGAATGGTTATGGGTATGGATGGTAATGGGTATGGATGGTAATGGGTATGTATAAGTATGAATGGTAATG
This sequence comes from Salminus brasiliensis, assembly GCF_030463535.1. Taxonomy (NCBI): domain Eukaryota; kingdom Metazoa; phylum Chordata; class Actinopteri; order Characiformes; family Bryconidae; genus Salminus; species Salminus brasiliensis. The sequence continues at coordinate 37,254,128 of NC_132889.1, read as the reverse complement.
GGTATGTATAAGTATGAATGGTAATGGGTATGTATGGGTGTGAATGGTAATGGGTATGGATGGTAATGGGTATGTATAAGTATTGATGGTAATGGGTATGTATGGGTGTGAATGGTAATGGGTATGGATGGGTGTGAAAGGTAATGGTATGGATGGTAATGGGTATGTATAAGTATGAATGGTAATGGGTATGTATGGGTGTGAATAGTAATTGTATTTATGGGTGTGAATGGTAATGGGTATGGATGGTAATGGTATGGATGGTAATGGGTATGTATAAGTATGAATGGTAATGGGTATGTATGGGTGTGAATAGTAATGGGTATGTATGGGTGTGAATGGTAATGGGTATGGATGGTAATGGGTATGGATGGTAATGGGTATGTATAAGTATGAATGGTAATGGGTATGTATGGTAATGGGTATGGATGGTAATGGGTATGTATAAGTATGAATGGTAATGGGTATGTATGGGTGTGAATGGTAATGGGTATGTATGGGCGTGAATGGTAATGGGTATGTATGGGTGTGAATAGTAATAGTATGTATAGGTATGAATGGTAATGGGTATGGATATGAATAGAAGTGGATGGTATGGATGTGTATGGGGATGGATATTGGTGGGTATAAGACTGGGTATGGATGGTTGTGGATGGGTATGGGAATGGATGGGAACTGGTATGTGTGGGAATGGATGATTTTGAAGGGGTATAGATGAGTATGGCTGGGTATACATGGGTATAGATAAACATGGCAGTGGATGGGCAATGGTATGGATGGGTAGGGGGCTGATATCTGCTGATAATAAACAGAAGTGAGTGTGATGTAATAAAGGGGAGGGGAGTGTTTGAGTAGTTTGGGCATCATAGACTACTTTTAGAGGCTGAAGAAGTGACATTATGCCACAAAGTGTTTCAAATCGGACTGAAATAGATTAACCAGTGCAGCTGCTGTCCCGTGGTTCATGTTTTCTTTGGCTATATTTTTGGCACTGATGTATATTTTATCTGGCCGTTATGAGGGGGGTAATGCATAAACAAAGTCCGTCACTTTTTATGGTCATCACAAGGCCTTTTACGGCGACACTTATAGGTGGCACCCCGGCACTGGAGCTGTACGTCAAGTACGCGCAGTATTCTCAGCATGCAGGAGTGTATGGTTTCCTCAGGGACGTTTTTAAATTGCGTCACCATCTACATTTCACAGTTCCAGATTAATGGTTTGTCACATTTGAGTTACGGGGCACCAACATTTTCCATCATGCTCCGGTTTCGCTTGTCACAGCGGCTAGATAATACACAGAGGAACCAGGGAGGAATCCAACTTTCTTAGCTAAACCAGCAGGAAATCAGGCCACTAAAGCAACTCCACCACATTAGTGAGTGTAATCAGCTACTCATTAAAGGATGCACCATCATTTCCAGGCATTTTCTGAACTAAGTGTTGAAGGAAAGGGTTTTAAGACCTTTTACAAGCAGGTCATCAGTCACCCATCAGTCAGAACAATGTCTTAGACAGTAATTAAACAACATAACTGAAGAGTTTCATTAGAAACCCTTACTTTAAAAGTTTTTCCAGATCGAACTCTACACACACAAACAATATTTCATTAAAAAAACACTCTTTAAATATTATTCATAATCTAGATAAATAAACAAATAGACCAATAGATAGACAGGCAGACAGACAATTAAATACAGACAAATAGATATAATAGAATATTAGAATATACAGAATATATATTAGATATAATAGAGTATTAGAAAATTAGAATAATAGAATATTAGAATATTATAGTTTTAGAAAGGTTGAATACCGAAATATTACAATCTTGAAATCTTAGAATATTAGCATATTAAAATATTAGAAAATCTGAATATTGGAATATTAAAGTATTGCAATATTAGAGTGTTTGAATATGGGAATATTAGAATATTGCAATATAAGAGTATTAAAATATTGGGGTATTCACATATTTGAATATTAGAATTTTGCATTATTAGAATATAGAATGTTTAGAATATTGCAATAATAGAGTGGTAAAATATTAGAGTATTATACTATTAGAATATTCCAATATTAGACTATTAGAATATTCCAATATTAGACTATTAGAATATTCCAATATTAACATATTATTTAAATTATTAACATTATTTAAATATCAGAATATTAGAATACAGCCTTTTTAGAATATTGCAATGTTAGAGTGATGAAATATTTGACTATTCAAATATTAGAATATTGCAATATGAGTATTATAAAATAAATAGAAGAGTATTAGGATATTTGAATATTAGAATATTAGAACATTGCAATTTTAGAATATAGACTTTTTAGAATATTGTAATATTAGAATGTTAAAATATTAGACTATTTGAATTTAGACTATTGCAATGTTAGACTATTAGAATATTGCAATATTACATAGATTATTACAATATTAGGGTATTAGGGTGATCACAGCAGCAGGAGGAGAGGTCCTCTCCGTAACTCAAGCGCTCGGTTTAGTTCACAGTTTGATTTAAAGTGTAAGGCCATGCGGCTACATGAGAGGACAGTGTGTGTGTCCTGCTGTGCACACAGATGGGAATGCAGTGGTAGAGTGAGGAGAGGCTGATGATGACATAGAGAGAGAGAGACAGACAGACAGACAGTGATCTTACCTGATTTCTTCAGCTCAGGCATGACTCCGTTGGTGTTGGTCGTGCTGCTGGGCATAGCACTCATTGGGCAGTGTGTGTCCTGTGAGTCTCCACCACCTTGGGGCTCCTCTTATTCCCTCTGAAAAAATGGGGGTGGGAGAAAGGGGGGAGGGGGGTGAGGGTTAGGGGGTGAGTATGAGGGCGTGTGTGTGTGTGTGTACTTGGTTACAATGGTACGCAGGGGGTTAATCCTGTCAGCTGAAACTCTGGTAACTCGTGTTCCTCTAAAAGAGTCAATTGACAGAAGAAGACATTCTAGAAATGTTGTGCACACACACACACACACACACACACACACACACACACACACACACACACACACACTCACACACACATATATGTATTGGTGTCTTTGAGGGCTTTGTGCTGTGTTCCATCTAACCTAAAGCATAAAAGGGTTCTAGCTAGTGTCAGAAAAGGTTCTGCAAGACCAGAAGGTTCTAGGTTGACGGTTCTTTGAGCTGTCATGGTTCTCTATAGATGTTTTTAATTTTTCTCCCAGTTTGGTGCCGCCAGTTATCCCACCCGTTCATGCGGCATCTCCAGGCAAAGTGCCAGGTCCCCGGCGCCACCGCACCAGCTAACAGACGCCTGTGCCGGCCAACATCACTTTAAGAGTGATGAGGGAAGACAGCGCCATCTAGCACGGCCAATTCTGCCCTCTCAGACTCCGGCTGCTGATGTCAAAGCGGCATGGTTTGGGATTCGACCTCGCGACCCCCCGGGACATAGTGGCAGCGCATTAGACTGCTGATTTTTCATCATTAAGAACAGATAAAAGCTCCCACAGTTCACACAGTGCTGCACATTTCCATCAAACTGGGGGGATTCGGTCCCCACAACAAGCTAAATACAAACACACACAGTTGTGCACACATGTTTCTTGTAAACAAACGCTTATAATGCTTTGTAATGTAACATTTAATAAAAGCAGCTGGTTTTACAGTTATAAAGTGCAAAAGTGTGGGGAAGATTGACCTTGCATAGCATCACAAAAGCCTTGTATCTCCAAAATAGCAGATTTACAGAAGAAGGAAAAAAACATTCCTAGCTTTCAATGGAAGGCCATGTGAAAATGTTTTATTTTAAGCCGATTAGGAGCATTTCTATTGGTCCATTCATCAAGGAAGTTGGACATAATGTAGAAAACAAGATTTAGATTATATCAAAAAGTGAAAAATGGCAAAACTATCTATTACAGTCTATTAGAACATGTAATATCTGTACCTATAGGCCTAGGCTTTGTAACAGCAATAGCTCTGTAGCTGGTATCAACTATAATCTTTACATTCTTGATGACATTCATTTCATTTGCAACCCACTAAATGGACAAAAGTATTGGGACACCCGCTCTTTCTTCTGAAATCAAGGGTATTAAAATAGTTTCTCCTGCTTCTGTTGGAGTAACTCTCTCTACTGTCCAGAGAAGAAGACTATCTACTAGTTTTTTGACCTTTATTAAGACAAGACCATTAGTGAGGTCAGGATGTTGGATGACGACTCATTCCAACTCATCCCATCCAAAAGTATTAGATAGAGCCCCATCCATCATTCCAGAGAACACAGTTTTTCGTCAGTGCTGGGGGGCTTTATACCCCTCTACTAGCCCACGCTTGGCATTATTAGACAGCATGGTGCCAATAGGTTCATGATGTTGATCTGCTCCAGAGTGTCCTGTTCTATTGGCAGTACTGGACAAGCTGTGTATGGGTGTGTATGCGTTCATTTGAAGGGGTGTCCACAAACTTTTGGACATAGTAGTGTGTTTTAAACTGGAATCTGATCATAATAATACAACAGATGATCTACAGCGGGGTTACAGGTACATAGGGGTCTTTGTACAGAAGGTCAGATGTGTTGAGGGTCTGATCTCGTCCCCTGAAGCTTGTGTTGAGGGTCTGATCTGCCCCTCAGAGCCCTTTATACAAACCGGTGGAGCTCTAGCAGCTACAGGGCAAAGGAGAAAGGGGACACACCACCAAGTACTGAGCAATTCCCGCAAAAATCCATTGGTCAGATTGATGTGCTGACCAACTTCTCTTGTCCGCTGGTGCTCTCCGAGCTTTGGGCCTTCGCTCCTAAAATGGAAAGGCAAAGAACAGTCGAATAATCTTAAATATTCTCCTGCCTATAAATAAGTCCAAGGTGAAACAGGATGATTTACTCTGAGCTCCCGGGGGCCCACTGAGGGTCCCGCAATAGTTCTCACATCGCTGCCGTGCTTCAAACACTTGAAAACGAGCGAGTTGTTCTTCGGCACGCCTTTCATGTTATGCGCCGAGTTATGTCACCAAGGCAACACGAAGGAGACCAGCTGGTGGTACTGTGCTCACCCGTGTTCGTGGATGGGGATGGAATTAGGGCCAGGAGCCATCGTGGCATCAAAGCCTCTTCGGGGCTGGATAATCCTATCTCCAGTGCTCCCCCACTGTTCCTGAAGGTGGTGTTTGGGTGGTGGAGCGGCCATGGTACGAGCAGTTCGGGTGGGTATTGACGTTGGACGCTGTGGCAGCCTTGGTGTCTTGGCCTTGATTCTAAGCAAACCAATGAGAGTGACCAATAGATCGGATGTCAATCCGGCCACCAGGCGACTGAGGAGGCAGAAAGTGAGCCGGAGACGAGATATAAAGTAATCAAGGCCATAAATAAAATCCCCATTAATTATGTGGAGTCATTAGCTTCTCGACTCCTCCACACTTCATCACCCCCGTCTTGAGTCACACCCTTGACCCCTCATGCATGCTTAGTGTGCTGGGACAAAGTGTTTACGATACACACATCTGCCATCATTTGTTCATGCTTCCAGCTGGACTGAGTGAAGCCTAGCTGGCAGTGTATTTCATCCCACCATCTACTAAAGCCCGGTTTCTCAGCCTGCCTACACACAACCCTGATTGGCCAACGTTCTGAAAGAGAGATGCACAAGTTTGTTTTTGGAAGTTGGGAAGTTAGAAAACCCTTGCTGTCGAAAGTTAGCCGGAGAAGATCCAGACGAAGAGCAGGAGAAAGATCTATCAGCTACTTTGACGATATTTTAGTATTGTTGGAGACGTCTTTACTCCTCTTTTGGTTCTGCTGATGGACTAAACTTGCTAGGATGGCCTGACCTGGCCATTTCTAACCCCTTCCCAGACTAACCCTAACCCTACATTTCCACCCTTCTTTCTGAAGGCCTCAGAGAGCTCTCTGGATCTGGCCATGATGGTGATAATCTTCTTCACCCCTCACTTCAACCATCAATCCAGATCAGACCAGACTAAACATCTGAGGTTTAAATAAGACTCCAGACTCCTCCAGAATAATCCTCTCCAACCATGTTCTGATCATCTGCAGCTGATCTTCTGCTCCTGACTCTGATTCTACACGTCTGAAGGAGTGATACATGTGGGGGGGGGCGGTCGAAAATGACATTTCTATTAATTTCATTTTATTAATGATGAATAATGACGTTTCATCAGGTGTGTGAGTTCAGTTAGATTACCTCCATCTCTCTATCAGTGTTGATCATATGTCCAGATGGACCGCATGCACTCCCTGTGTACCATCTCCTACAAGTGCATGGTGAGTCAGTGATTCAGCAGAAGCCAAATTCCAGTGTTTCCACTTGTGCAGGGTGCAGGGGAAGAGCTCAGGTCTCTAAAGCTCTGCAGCTTCTCTCAGAGCTGCTGTGGCTGCATCCCCGGTCGCAGCGCCCCTGAGTGGAATCTGTCGTCATGACAACAGCTGACCCTCTACTGACAGGCCGAGAGATTAATGAGTGCAGCCGGAGCTGCAGAACATTCTGTCTTCATCCCTCCTCCTCCTCCCAATAATAATAATAATAATAATTATTATACAATTATAAAAAATACAATTGATGTCATTTATTTTGGAAAACCTTGTTATAGATTTTTTTAATGTTATATAAACGCTCATTTTGGTCATTCTGTAATGTGATCAGTGTGTACAATAACAAAACAGTGTGTGACATCACAGGTGTCACTGAGGCTGTTCTGTGTGATGTCTCCCTACAGGGGTTTCCCACATTTCTGAAGGACTGTGGGGCCACAGATCTGCGTGTAGTGATCCCTCACCTTCCTGTTGATCAGCAGTAATAATACAATCTCACAGACAGACTGACTATAAGGTTATGCAGCTGTTTTACCTGAGTGATGATGGATGGATAGAAAGGTGGATGGATGAATGGATGGACAGATGGGCAGAAAGAGTAGAGAGATGGGTAGATGCAAAGGTAGATCGATGGAAGGATAGACAGACGGAAAGGTGGATGGAAAGGAAGATGGATGGATGGATGCCTGGATGGATGGGAAGGTGGATGGATGGATGGATGGACGAATTAAAAGGTGGATGGATGGATGGAAGGATAGACAGACAGAAAGGTGGATGGGAAGGTGGATGGATGGATGGACGAATTAAAGGTGGATGGATGGATGGATGGATGGACGAATTGAAAGGTGGATGGATGGATGGAAGGATAGACAGACAGAAAGGTGGATGGGAAGGTGGATGGATGGATGGACGAATTAAAGGTGGATGGATGGATGGATGGATGGACGAATTGAAAGGTGGATGGATGGATGGAAGGATAGACAGACAGAAAGGTAGATGAGAAGGTGGATGGATGGATGGATAGACGAATGAAAAGGTGGATGGATGGAAGGATGGGCAGACAGAAAGGTGGATGGATGGATGGATGGAAAGGTATATGGATAGATGGAAGGATAGACAGATGGAAAGGTGGATGGATGGACGGAAAGGTAGATGGATGGATGGATGGAAGGATAGACAGAAAGGTGGAGGTATGGAGAAAAACAGATGTAGGTGAAAGAAGGGCATAATTGAGAGAGAGAGAGAAGATACAGACCAATAGAGAGACGAAGAGAAATACTGAGATGAGCGTGAAGTTCAGACAAAAAAGTCAAGAAAGAAGAGAGAGAGAGAGAGAGAGAGAGAGACAGAGAGGGAGAGAGAGACAGAGAGAGAGAGAGAGAGAGAGAGAGACAGAGAGAGAGAGAGAGAGAGAGAGAGAGACAGAGAGGGAGAGAGAGACAGAGAGAGAGAGAGGGAGAGAGAGAGAGAGAGAGAGAATGAGCTGGAGCTAAAAACAGTGTGTGAGAGGGACGGACAGCGAGTGATTAAAGGTGAGACCACCAGTGCTGGCGCCAGTGACCTGCAGATCTTGCAGCAAAGGCGTGCGTGGCCGAGGCTTTAACAGCAGCAGAGAGATCTACAGCATGAGCCTCATAAAAGCAGGGGTTATACACGCTGCCAAAGCCATACACACTGACCCAAGACAAACATACATACGAGCCCCCTCCTGACTGACAGCTGACAAAGATAGCTGCTCTGAGCCGGTATGGAAAAGCCTCTGCAGGAGGCTCCAGAACATTCTGTCTTTAAAACCCTGCAGTGTCCGCAAACCGAAAACACCCACAGCAGAGATCAGCAGCTCCAGCACCTACAGAGCTTACTCAGTGAGAGCGTCTACCTGTAATTAACTCTATATAACATTAGAATAAACCCAAATAAAGTCGGTGGTCAGTGAGAGTGTCTACCTGTAATTAACTCTATATAACATTAGAATAACCCCAAATAAACATAAAGTCGGTGGTCAGCGAGTGTCTACCTGTAATTAACTCTATATAACATTAGAATAACCCCAAATAAACAGTCCATGAGTGTCTACCTGTAATTAACTCTATATAACATTAGATTAACCCCAAATAAACAGTCCATGAGTGTCTACCTGTAATTAACTCTATATAACATTAGAATAAACCCAAATAAAGTCGGTGGTCAGCGAGTGTCTACCTGTAATTAACTCTATATAACATTAGAATAACCCCAAATAAACAGTCCATGAGTGTCTACCTGTAATTAACTCTATATAACATTAGAATAAACCCAAATAAAGTCGGTGGTCAGCGAGTGTCTACCTGTAATTAACTCTATATAACATTAGAATAACCCCAAATAAACAGTCCATGAGTGTCTACCTGTAATTAACTCTATATAACATTAGATTAACCCCAAATAAACAGTCCATGAGTGTCTACCTGTAATTAACTCTATATAACATTAGAATAAACCCAAATAAAGTCGGTGGTCAGCGAGTGTCTACCTGTAATTAACTCTATATAACATTAGAATAACCCCAAATAAAAACAGTCCATGAGTGTCTACCTGTAATTAACTCTATATAACATTAGAATAAACCAAAATAAACATAAAGTCAGTCTACCTATACTTAAATCTACAGTGAGTCCAAGAAGTATTTGATCCCTTGCTGATTTTCTTCGTTGGCCCACTAATAAAGACATGATCATTCTATACTTTTAATGGTAGATGTATTCTTACATGGAGAGACAGAATATTAAAAAGAAAATCCAGAAAATAAATCTAAGGAATATATATTAATTGATTTGTATTTCATGGAGTGAAATAAGTATTTGATCCCTTAGTATTCATTAGCAGTTCTGGCTTTTACAGACCAGTTAGACACTCCCAATCAACTTGTTACCTGACCTGAAGCCACCTGTTCTCACTAATCACTTGTGTGAAAAACACCTGTCCACAGAATCAGACAGATCACACAGATTTCAAGTCTCCAACATGGGTAAAACCAAAGAGCTGTCACAGGACCTCAGAGTCAGAATTGTTGACCTTCACAAAGCTGGAATGGGCTACAAAAAGATTAGTAAGGTGTTGGATGTGAAAGTAACAACTATTGGTGCAATTATCAGAAAGTTTAAAGAGTATAACATGACAATCAACAGACCTCGGCCCGGTGCTCCAAAGAAGATTTCGCCTCGTGGGGTGGCAATGATGCTGAGAACAGTCAGAAATCGTCCTGCAACCACTCGGCAGGAGTTAGCAAATGACCTGAAGGCAGCTGGGACCACAGTTTGCAAGGAAACAATTGGCAACACTTTGCGCAACAATGGATTCACATCCTGCAGTGCCCGAAAGGTACCCCTGCTGAAGAGAGCACATGTGGAGGCGCGCCTCAAGTATGCCAATGATCATTTGAAAGATGAACCAAGTTATTGGGAGAAGGTTTTGTGGTCAGACGAGACCAAAATTGAACTTTTTGGCCTCAACTCCACCCGCCATGTGTGGAGGAAGAAAAATGCTGCCTATGACCCCAAGAACACTGTGCCCACCGTCAAGCATGGAGGTGGAAGCATAATGTTTTGGGGGTGTTTCTCTGCCAAGGGTACAGGGCTACTTCACCGCATCACTGGGAAGATGGATGGAGCCATGTACCGCACAATCCTGAGGGACAACCTCCTCCCCTCTGCCAGGGATCTGAAAATGGGCCGTGGTTGGGTCTTCCAACATGATAACGACCCTAAACATACAGCAAAGGCAACAAAGGATTGGCTCAAGAAAAATCACATTAAGGTCATGGAGTGGCCCAGCCAGTCGCCAGACCTCAATCCGATCGAAAATCTATGGAGGGAGCTGAAGGTCAGAGTTGCCAAGCGACAGCCCACCAACCTTCATGATTTAGAGAGGATCTGCAAAGAAGAGTGGGCCAAAATTCCCCCTGGTGTGTGTGCTAAACTTGTGGTTAACTACAACAAACGTCTCACCGCTGTGCTTGCAAACAAAGGCTTTGCCACTAAGTATTGAGTGTGTTTGGCAAGAGGGATCAAATACTTATTTTCCTCATTGAAATACAAATTAATTAAAATATATTCTTTAAAATTATATTCTGGATTTTTGTCTTGATATTCTGTCTCTCCATGTTAGAATATATCTACCATTAAAAGTGCAGAAGGATAGTGTCTTTATTAGTGGGCAAACAAAGAAAATCAGCAAGGGATCAAATACTTCTTGGACTCACTGTATATAACAGTAAAATAAAGCTTACAAAAAATACATTTCCAGTAGACTAGCAGATCATTTACAATCATTTTATTGGATAAATCAGTAGTAAAAACACAGACTAGCAGTACGAGTCTACGTTACGCCGCCGACGTCATTTCTTAGTTTACAAATGCACACGAGTGGCAAGTTTGCACAGGTTTAACTTAACAATGCAACGTTAATCTTAATGGTTTAAATTATTATGTACAACGGTGTGACTGCCAGCGAAGAGTGCCTGCTGCCACTGGAATCATCGTCCACCGCCATTGGCTGAGCCGCCACCCGCTCCGCCTCCAGACTGATCCTGAGCCCCTGACATCATGAGGAAGAGGACGAGGGGCACAATGTACATCCACTAGTAAGAGAGAGAGAGAGAGAGAGAGAGAGAGAGAGAGAGAGAGAGAGAGAGAGAGAGAGACAGAGAGAGAGAGAGAGAGAGTAAGAGATGAAGAAGGTAAGGGTGTCGGTCTGTCTGTCTGTCTGTGGGAGAGTCCTGATTGGGAGGAGGACAGGTCATCAAACACGCTGAGAAAGTTATGGATTTAGGTGCAGCGACAGCAAAGCGATCCGATTAACCGTGTGAGGAGTTTCCCCCCGAGCAGAGCACCTTCAGTTTCATCCCTCCTGCCTTCTTCCTCTCCCTCTTACCTCCTACGCCTCTGGCAGAGAGAAGCAGGAGTGAGGAGACTGAAAGTGAAGGCAAATTAAAGAGGTGAGCGACATAAGACAGGTCAGGAGTCTGATCCCTCCTCACATGAACAGTCCTGATTAGGGGCGATACGGCAAAAACACCAGGATTTCTCAATCCTTAGCATCACAATAGAGCTTTTCTAAGGTCTAATAGACAGACAATGAGTCAGTAGCACTAAAGAAAACAATGATATTTTAATAAATGATATTTGTGAGCCCAATCATTAATAAATTAATGAATTAATGAATTAGGACTGTACTAATAATTTCACATTGTGATTGGTGTGACAGTAGTAGAGCTAGGCCTTTAATCTGAGGCAGAAATGCTACATGGTAAGCTCTGAAACCTTAAAGCAACACTATGTAGCATCTTTACCTTCAAATAACTAATAAATAAGTCATGCTGATGCTCCACTGACCACTGCTACTCCGGGCCGGACCACTGCTGCTACTGCACTATGGAGCTTTGGTGGTGGAGCTGCAGGAGGAGAACCTCTCTGTACCTTCAGATCAAGCGTCTGGAGCTTATCTCAGCCTGTCCAGAAAAATGTGTGTGAAATACACTACCTGACTACAGCAGGAAATGATCATTTTCCATACGGATGCTTTAAGCTTTTAGTTGTTAGCAACTAAAATTTGGGTTTGCATGGTATTGTTGGAATTGTGTGGATTTAGGAGTATCGCTATGGTAACGGCCCTCTCTTCAGTTAACAGTAAAACGACTGAAAATAAATGTTTCCGATATTCTGGCCTTTTCTTGATGTTATTTTAACTCATGAAATCATAGTGGATCGGACGAGGATGAGGTGTCGGGGTTGTTGCCGGAAAGTTGTAGGGTGTGTGTGGTAAGGTTAGCATGTTGGATGTGTTTACACACTACAGGCTATAAGGAATCCCTCAAGGGGGCGCTATACGACTGTCTCAAACTGTCTCTTACTTGACTGTGTTTTGAATAAATGAAAATTTAATTTCAATAATACTCAATAATACTGAACTATGATATTCCATAGGATTCACTCAAAATCATTGTATCTCCATTTATGTCATGTTCTACCTTTTTTTAAAATAAATAATTTAATAATTTAAATCTGGCAGTTGTTCTTTACAGTGCCTAAACAGCACCAGCTGTACTCTTTTGGACGTGCAGCTGGTCAATGCTGCCCAGGGTATTTTTTGGAAAAGCTTATTGTGATGGTGTGTTTTATGACAATGATTCAACGACTGTAGAAAACATGGAAGCCATGTTTCCATTCCCTTCCGGCCAATCGAAATGAAGTCAAAACTGTCCGCCATGTTGTCAAATTTGCAGAGTCAGCACAGCACAGTAGAGACCAGAGGCGTACTCGTTTGGTAGACCCGCCCCATTCTCCCAGAACGAGCCTTAGTGTCTCAGACCGCCTTCACTGAGCTTCCAGCACAGGACGCTCTGACAGTAAAGGTGCAGCTCATGTAAGTTACTCTACAGGTCAGCTCTTTCATGTACTGAACAGAAAGGACAGCATGCTGGTCCTGCTGCAGAACACCCGCCTCTTCCAGACAGGGCTGTCTGTCAATCACTACATTCCTAAGTGTAACTCCGCCTTCTTACGACGGAGCAGAGTAAGGGTTTAACTGATTTCTCGAGGGAAATTAAAAATGGGCCAGTATCAGCACAGGGAAAAGTAACTGCTGGAACTTGGAGACACTGGAGATGGAAAGCCTGTTTAGAGGAGGAGAATCAAATGGAGAATGGGCGGGGTTTTATCATTGACACATTTGGTGATGGGCGGAGCTACAGAGCATACTGCAACCAGCCAGCAGAGGCACAAGACCTGTGGTGGCTTTACTTTTGAGAGGCGTTGCAGTGTCCATGTTTTCTACAGTCACTGTAATGATTTACCGTCGTATTGGTCACCCCTTCTCCCAAAGCTGTATGGGCTTGGATCTTTGAGAAGTCCAGGTAATCTCCAGTGATTCGTAAATGTGAAGTGGGTCAGGGCACTGTTCAAATGATTGTGACCCAGCAGGACAAAACAACAGTTCAAGCAAGCAAAGCGACACAATGTGAAATTTGACGAGACGACCCACCCTGTTCATCTACACACACTCCAGGGCTGGGACGGGTACTGGTTTACGGGTACTGAGGTAGCTCAGGGTAAAACACTGAGCATCCATCCAACGATATTAGCCAACCAATCAGCCATAACATTAGCACCACGGACAGGTGAAGTGAATAACACTGATAATCTGCTTCCAGTAGCTCCTGTCAGGGGGTGGATCTACATATTAGGCAGCGAGTAAACGGTCAGTTCTTGAAGGAGAAGAAGGTGTAGAAGCAGGAGCAATGGACAAGCGTAAGAATCTGAGACACTTGGACAAGAACCAAACTGTGAAGTTCTAGATGAGTCATACTGGGTCATCAGAACATCTCCAGAACATCAGGCATCAGGTCTTGTGGGGTGTTCCCGGTATGCAGTGGTCAGTACTGACCTACCAAAAGTGCTCTAAGGGTGGACAACCAGGGAGTCGGGACAGGGTCATGGATGCCCAAGACTCTCTCTGATGCTCATGAAGGTCCCACCTCACATCTTACAGGATTTAAAGGATCTGCTGTTAATGTTAAAGTCTTGATCTCAGATACCACAGGACACCTTCAAAGGTTCTGTGGAGTTCATGTCTCGACGGGTCAGAGCTGTTTTGGCCACACAATATTAGGTAGCCGGTTTTAATGTTATGGCTGACTGGCGTACATTATTTATATTATTTATTTCTTAGTTCTTTTCTATGTTTTGCTCATCAATATCAGAATGATTCAATATTCATCCCGTCCCATCCCTAAAACACACACACACACACACACACACACACACACACACAGTGAAGAAAACAGAGGAGTGACAATAAACCAAATAAGCTATAGTGAGACTTCAGTACTTGAAAAGCATGGGAATCAGCTCTGCTCTCTGGCGCCCCCTGCTGGGGGCTGTGCTGAACTGGTGGCCATGAGGAACACTGCACCTCCCAGAATCAAATACCACTGGAACACAGCACAGAGTCAACACAGAGTCAACACACAGCATAGCACACACACTGCACACACACATACAAAAAGGGGGCAGGAAGGTTAGCACCTCCCAGAAGAACTACTGAGAACACACTGGGAGATGGTCTGGGCTTTCGGATTTAGCGCAGACCAACCAACGTTCTCCAGCAAGCAACAGGGCTGAGATTATATATATATATATATAAAAATACAGAAATAAATAAATAAATAAATAAAGCATCGGACACCAACGGATGCTCAGAATGTACCTCAAACCAATATTTTATGATGTGTTTATTATTAAGGTGATGCTGAACTACTGCACTAAATGGTCTGCATTTGGAACCTCATGCACTAATTATTACAATATATTTCTCTGTAATTATGTTTCAGTTGGATTTAGTCCTAATTTGACATTTTATTTTAATGTTTTTAAAAACTTTTTCCTTCACTTTTCTCCACAATTTCCTATTCCCACCCACCAGTTAGATATTCCTGTACCACATGATACTTCCAGTGCTGGGGCTAGCATAAAAATAAAAGCAAAAAATCAAAAATCACATATTTTATAATAATAAATAATTATAAATATAATAGAAAATGCAATTAAAAATAAAAAAAGGAACAAAAAGTGATTTTTATATTTAGATATAAATAAATTCACTTACATTATTTATTATAATTACATGTATATAATAATGATAATTATTATAATATATATATATAAAATATAAATATAATAGAAAAAAACTGTAATCATTCTTTGTGTGTGTTTTTTTTTATTATATGTACCACTACCATATAGTGTATAGCATTTTGTCCTTTCCTGTTTGTTTACAATCTGTATCATGACCTGTATTGTGAAATTGCCTGCAAATGCTGTGGTGTCATATTTTTGTCATACTGCCCTCTCCTCGAAGTGTGAATGAAGAAGCAGGGGTTACCCAATCCTGCTCCTGGAAATGAACACACACTCTGGAGGTTTACACGGATCAGGTGTGTTAGATTAGCGTGTTGGAATAAATTCCACAAATCAAATCCAATCAAATCTGCAGATTTCCAGAACCAGGATTGGGTACCCCTTTCTCAAGAGAGCGTTTGGGTTCCTGGTGTTTGTTGGAGAACGTTTGGGTTGTGTGTTCTGGGTTTTATCTGAGGCTGAGCAGCACAACAGGAAGCGACCACAGAGCACAACAGCCAACCAGAGCTGAGAAACACAGCGGCCACACAGGCATAAACACAGCGGAGAGTACAACTGATACGAGGTGAGAAAAGCTCAAACACACAACACCAGGGTACAGATGAGGTGGGAAGAGTGACACACACACACACACACACACACACACACAAACACACACACACTACTACAAGTGTTAAAACTCACACACTCTGAAACTCAGAGGTTTCCCAGGAGTAATCATTTATTAAAGGCTGAACTGCCTGTTTTGTGAGGGCGTCCGTTTACAGGATGTTAGTATTCATCAAATACTCCTCACTTCCTGAAAAGTAAAAATACTCACGTATTTGGCGAAGAAAGATTTCTGCTCCTGGGGTTTTCCTTTCTTGTCCATTTCTTGTTCCATTCTTTCAATAAACAGAGCCGTCTCTGGGCTACAGACGGAGAACACACATAAGAGCTTAGAGAGTGGATAACTGTGCAGGTGATTACAAAGCATTCATTTTCAAATAGATTACAATAATATTTCACAGCACAGACACTCAGGCTCTCTTCCACATTTCCAGCAGATGCATCTCCGCTTGCCTAACTGTATCCGGACACCGAAAACATGGCTAATGCTAATACACCCTCATCATAGCACACTGGGAGCTGATTGGTCAGGGAGGACTGGTCAGACTTGATTATAAACAGCAGCACGAGTCGTCTTCAACGTTTCTAAATTCAGCCACATCACTCCTCTCCTGCGTTCTCTCTCTCTTCACTGGTTTCCTCTAGCTGCTGCCCAGGTCATCAGATTCAGACCCCTGACTCTGGTCTACAAAGCCAAGACTGGACCAGCCAGCCCCTCCGTACTTGATGGCGATGGTCAAAAGCCGATCTGCACCAAGAGCCCTTCCAGCTTCAAGTACGGCTCGGCTCGACCCGCCATCCTTTAAGATCCACGGAAGACAAGCGTCCAGACTTTTTACTGTCCTGCACCGAAGTGGTGGAGCAAACTTCCCCTGGGTGTCCGAACAGCAGAGTCCAACACTCGCAGTCTTCAAACCCAGACTGAAGACACTCCTCTTCTGAGAGAACTCTACTGAAGAGTAGAGTATTATGGTCTCCATATTGACTTTTGTCAATGGAATCACTTCTCAGTGAGTTCCTGATGTTTCTGACCTGCTAGAGCTGCCCCAGACAACCGTAAGATCAGAGGATCTTTGAATTTTTAGTCTATTTAAACTAGCTGAGGTTATTCATGAGTAAACAGTGTCGCTCTGGAGAAGAGTGTCTGCTAAATGCCCTAAATGTAAATGTAGTAGATATTAAAGACTATAAAACAGTAATTTTAAGAAAAGTCTCGACTAAATTAGTCAGTCCAGAATGTCTGATTATAGAGACTGATACTGAAAATAAAGAGATTTTACTGAACCCCCTGAAACTGTGGGGCTGGATTATTTATACACACATAAAGACCAGATCTGGGACTTTGATTGTATCTGGGGGGAAAATAACCTGATCGGGACGTGAAGCGTCTATAACCACCTACAAATGTGGTTTGAGTGATCCTACCGTAATCCGATCACAATGTGTCTGGGGAGTGTTTATACTTGGCTTCACGTGATGAATCAAAATCTGAACATGATCCAATCACCAAAGATGCTGGTACTGCCAGGTGTAAACATCGGGCATCTCTGAGACACATTAGATCCTGTTCACACCGGTACTGAGCGGACAGATACTTGAGGGCGACTGGATTACTTAAGATGTATGCCAATGCCAGATATGAGCAGAGTCTGAGACGTGCATGCGAGAGAGAAAAAGAAACAGAGTGTGTGTGTAAGTGTGTGTGTGTGTGTGCGTGTGTGTACTCACGCTGGTGCATTGACTGGTGCCATTACGCTGATGGTTGTGTTAAACACCTCCAGATCCACCTCTTCCTCGACCTCTGCTCCCCTACATGCCCCAGGCACGGTCACTATAGACACGCCTATGAGGTAGCCACTGACGTCGGTGTGCAGTGTGATGACATCACTGAGGTGGGATTCCACAAGGGAGCACTGAAGCCAAAAAATAAACATTTTTGTCCCAAAAATGCATTTATGTCCCATTTATTAAATAAAAACAAACAAAAAATCCAATCAATCAATCAAACAAACAAAACAATAAGCAGCTGAGTAGATACATTTGCTATTGCTTATTATTGATTATTAATTCTAATTAACAAATTGCTCATTACTAACATCCTCACTTCAATGTCAAGCAAAATCAATCCATAAACAGTCTCAGACTAAAATATAATTAAACATAAAGCAGCTGAATGAAAAATGTTCATCTTATTTTGGCAGCAAAACAGCCCCAGAGCATGACACTACCACCACCATGCTTAACAGTTTTGGAGCACAGGCTTCTTTCTTAAGC
Source organism: Salminus brasiliensis (assembly GCF_030463535.1). Classification (NCBI taxonomy): domain Eukaryota; kingdom Metazoa; phylum Chordata; class Actinopteri; order Characiformes; family Bryconidae; genus Salminus; species Salminus brasiliensis. Next base: position 37,236,256 of record NC_132889.1, on the reverse strand, counting down.
AGAACTTAAGAAACACTGGTGTTCCCGCTGCTTGCGTTGGTGGTTCTTACGATGTTTCTGACCACCTGAACCGTAGAGGTGTGTGCATAGTGTATAGCGTATTTATAGAGTGTGTACAGTGTATGTATAGTGTATTTAGATTGTGTGTAGTGTGTTCAGAGTATATACAGAGTGTGTAGTGTATGTAGAGTGTGTAGTGTGCATGTAGTGTGTGTGTAGTGTGTATAGCGTATGTATAGATTGTGTGGTGTATGTATAGTGTGTATAGCATATGTATAGATTGTGTAGTGTATGTAGTGTGTGTGTGTGTGTGTGTATAGCATATGTATAGAGTGTGTAGTGTGTGTAGCGTGTATAGTGTATGTATAGTGTGTGTACAGAGTGCATGTATAGTGTATGTAGAGTGTGTAGTGTGTGTATAGCGTATGTATAGTGTGTAGCGTGTATAGTGTATGTATAGTGTGTGTACAGAGTGCATGTATAGTGTATGTAGAGTGTGTAGTGTGTGTACAGAGTGTGTGTATAGCGTATGTATAGTTTGTAGTGTGTGTGTATAGCGTATGTATAGAGTATGTAGTGTGTATAGTGTACTTAGATTGTGTGTAGTGGGTGTATAGTGTGCATGTAGAGTGTGTAGTGTGTATAGCGTGTATAGTGTATGTATAGTGTATGTACAGAGTGCATGTATAGCGTATGTAGAGTGTGTGTATAGTGTGTGTATATAGTGTGCATAGAGTGTGTATACAGTGTGTGTAGAGTGAAGAGTGTAAAACTGCAGTGAAGTGGTGGGCAGTCTGTTTAAGAGGAGGCCTGTAGACTTACAGCTCTGACGAAGGCAGTGACGTAGCCCTCTAACTGTCTGTCTGCCTGTCTGTCGGCCTGCAGAGAAACTCTGGGAACTCGGATCCTGTACAGCCCGTCCACGGCCGCCACATCCTGACCACAGGAACATCAGTCCAGAGAGAAAAGTCCCCAAACACAAGACGGTCACATTTAGATCATCACACAAGTTTGACCGATTACCCCTCTTAAACAGCCCATGGGCCACCTATAGACATAAATAAAACACCTATGGCCCTTCAGTATAAATGAAGGTTGCTCTCTGCCGTTTTCACAGCGCTGACTGCACACGGCCTGAAAGCACTGCCCTCATTACCTTGAGTACGCTCCTGTCCCTCTCTGAGAGCATCGCCTGGGAGAGAAAGACGCTGTTCTCTCTGGTGGCCTTCAGCTGGATGTTCCCTCGAACCCGGAACCTCGGCACGTCATCTAAAACAGAGACCATCAACGATACAATCACTCTGTAATGTAAAGCACCCTCTCTACAAAGCTCTGGGTGTTCCTCCGGTCCTCAGCTGATCCAGGACCTGATGATCAGTGATGATCATGTGGCTCTCTCCAGAAAGACACCAAGCTGTTCAGGGTCAGGTGGACTACAGCACGGTAAGGGTGAAAGGAGCGGCTCTATAAATGATAAAGACTAACTCACCCACTTCAAAAGAGTGCTCCAGAGGGAGGGAAAACCCAGACAGGTCCGAATCCATGGTTTCCGGCACCTGCAGGAATTCAGGCATCAAAACACGCAGTCAGCACAAACCACAGCCAGCCCCCAGACCAGAGAGAACATCTCACACCCGGATTAGGGTTAAACCCTCATTTCCAACAGTCACTGACCACTGACGCTGCGATGTAGTCCGAGACTAGGCTATGTCCAGGAAACCAGACTGTACGGGTGTACGGGCAATGGTGAGAGGCGACAAAGCAGCACTACACTACAATCAGTATGAAAGACCACCTGTATGAAGGGCTTAGGGCTGGCTAAATGTGTTTATTGATGAATCAGATGATCGTAAACACCTTAAAATCATTCATAAGAAGTAATAACACAAATAGAAAGGGTCAACAGTCACTCTCTCTCACACTCTTTCACACTCTCTCACACTCTTTCACACTCTCTCTCACTATCTCTCTGTCTCTCACTCTATCTCTCTGTCTCTCACTCTATCTCTCTGTCTCTCACTATCTCTCTGTCTCTCACTATCTCTCTGTCTCTCACTATCTCTCTGTCTCTCACTATCTCTCTGTCTCTGTCTCTCACTATCTCTCTCTGTCTCTCACTGTCTCTCTCTGTCTCACAATCTCTCTCTGTCTCTCACTCTCTCTCTCTGTCTGTCTCACAATCTCTGTCTGTCTCACAATCTCTCTCTCGGTGTCTCTCACTCTATCTCTCTGTCTCTCTCTCTCTGTCTCACTCTCTATCTCTCTCTCTGTCTCACTCTCTCTCTGTCAACAGTGACCGGCTGCTTCCAGCAACAGTGACTGCACTTTCCTTCATACCGTTAAAGCTCAGACGTGGCTGGTTCCTGAGCTTACTGTGGGTTCCTCGTAGAGGTGGGTGATATAAAGGTAAAGGTGCACGTATCTGTCATACATACATACTATGTACAGTGAAACGTGTCCTCCGCATTTGACCCATCTGTGGTAGTGAACACACACACACACACACACACACACACTAGTGAACTAGGGGCAGTGAGTTGGGGCAGCCAACTCCAGCGCCCAGGGAGCAGAGAGGGTAAAGGGCCTTGCTCAAGGGCCCAACATTAGCAGCTTGCCGAGCCCGGGAATCGAACCCACAACCCTGTTATCAACAGCCCGGCGCTCTAACCATCTCTGATCCACCACTGCCCTGGAAAATCAGGGGAGAGCGCGAACGCAGTCCCCCACTACCAGAAATTATGCAGTCGAGATTCCCACATTTGGGGAATTCGCAGGGGTCAGCACAAGCGGAGTGCGATGGCTGAGCCTCACCCAGGGTGAACCACCGTCTTAATCATGGTATCTCCCCTGCCAGGTAAGTATGACAATATTTGATGGCACCGTGATAAACTGTGTTATGGTCAGTGCTTAATAAGCAGTGATAAACTGCACGTTTTATAATAAACGCTGTAATTAGACTGGTTTAATTAGTAGATGTTAAATAAAGTGACTTACAAAGAGCTTCACTATTGACCCAAGAAGAACCTCAGCTAGTCAGAATAGACTAATAGTTCAAAAGATTCCTCTAAGCTTTAGACTCTACTAAACACAAGACACTGAGGTGACCATAGTACTCTGCTATTCGCCCAAGTCCTCTCAGAAGAGGAGGGTCTTCAGTCTGGGTTTGAGGACAGCGAGTGACTCGGCCGTTCCACCACTTTGGTGCAGGACAGAAAAAAGCCTGGACGCTTGTCTTCCACGGATTTTCAGGGATGGCGTGAGCCGAGCCGTACTTGAAGCTCGAAGGGCTCTAATACTGTGAATCGTGAAATTCTTTAAAATATCGTGGTATAATATTTCACTATATCGCCCACCCCTAGTTCTACCTGTCAGCTTCAGCAGAGCTCTGTTAATAACCGACTGCGGTCGAACCCCGACCGGAGCTTGAATTACTCTCTAACGATCATCTGCTCTCCACACTGACCACACTGTCTCACAGCTCACAATGCCTGGCGTCTAGAAGTGTTAATAACTCACTTAATTAAAGCACATTACCCACTGACGACCCCAAAGAAACATCAAACGAATCAGGAGAAAACACAAAGGTCAGATGTCAGATGCTGACTGGGATCCGGACTGGGGTTCGAATGCAGAAACCTGCTGAGAATGATCTGCTAACACTGACTGATAGAGAAGACCGAGGGGAAAAACACACAGTGTGGATGAGCGTGGGCTCAGAACAGGTCTAGAGACCGGTCAGCTGCTCTTATGTCATAACTTCTTATTAATGGTGTAATAGGGTGTTAATAACCTAGTTAATAACCACCCTGCAGAAAGAGAAAAACAGCAGGTTGGTCAATCACTGTGGTCAAGCTGCTCGGCCAATGTGCTCACACTGGTGGACTAGGTTGGTCGAGCTGGTA
>NC_132889.1:37155411-37227911 GCF_030463535.1 Salminus brasiliensis | reverse complement strand
CATTATCAAGCCTTTTCAGAGCTGCAGAGTTAAAGCAGGGGGTCCACCAAATCCTCCAGGACCAGGGCAGAGGAACACTGCTGTGGATGATGAAGAACGGTGTTAAAGACTGAGGCAGATAAACGTACCTGGTCATTTTACAGTCATGCAAACCTTATTGGTTATTAGAAAGAATGAGCTTTTCGCACTTAACATCTAAACTCAGACCCCTGAACAGAAACTGATCATGAGTAGATATGTGTCTACCTTGAATGTGCTTAAGTAATATTTTTTATTCCATCTGAATTAGGAAGGCGACCAAGAATTTAAATTATATATATATAATTAATAGTAACAATTAAATGCTTGTCATATTAAATTTAATTAAATTATTATTATTTTTTTTTACTTTTTATTACGAACCTAGCTGGTCTGCTCCTGAGAACTGGAATTAATGCTTTATTTGGAGTAACTGCATTGCACTTACATTTACTTCTTTATTGTTTGTTTGTTTGTTTTATTGATATATATATATATATATATATATATATATATATAGAGAGAGAGAGAGAGAGAGAGAGATATTTCTATTTAATTGAAATGTTATTGACTCTTTTTTTGTAATTCATTTTTATTTAAACACATTAAACAAGAGCTCATATGGTAGATATTCACATACAGATACAAATCACACAAACATCATAAAGTGAAATAATAAGGAATACAAACATCTCTTAGTTCTAGTTTCATAATCATGCTGTTAGTGAGAAGTGAGATGATCCATAAAATAATCCCAAATTTCCCGTTTCCACATGCCCTTTGCCCCTTATCCTAGCCACCATAGCATAACCTCATATGCTGTTATCGACTCTTCACTCTTTAACCAAATATTAATGTTTATAATTAATGTAAAATTAATTAATAATAAAGTTTAAACGCCTGTTATTCGTGTATGTCAGTTTTGATGTGTTTTCCTGATCATAATAAACTCAGTTGTTAGAAATAAAGGCTATTCACAGTTAAGCCTGTTGATTTATCATTTTCCCGCCAGTCACGAACAGCGCGCCACTGTTTGAATTTTGAATCGCTTTTCGATCACTAGCTGCTGTGCTGTCAGTCCAAAAAAGGTGCCCACATTCATTACTGCACAAAAAAACCAGAACCTAAAACCATGTATCTTAGCATTATCTCAGTGCTTATGCTCGTAAAAACGCCACATAACATTAAAATAGATACATTGAATAAACATTATCAGTGAAAAGTGGCTAACTGGTAAAAATGAAGCCTACAACCGCTGTAGCTTTTAATGCCTGAACCCACCCAACAGCTAGTATTTAGCTAGCTTCTGAAGAGAGCTTCATTTGCACAGGGGTTAGCTAGCTAGCTACATTTGTCATGGGGTTGAATAGGGACTAGGTCTGGAAGGTTGCTTGTTCAATTCCCATTTCGAAAAACCCATTGATGAGGCGCCTCTACGCAAGCAGGGTTCGTACGTTCCTGGAAAACCAGGAAAATCATGGAAAATAACAACGGAAAATAACATGCTGAAATCCAGTACTTAATATAAATAAATAACATTGAAAAGTACTGAAAAATATTGTAATAAGCCTCGGCCGTCATTTAATGTAATTTTATTTATTTTACAGTAGCATATTTTTTCACTTGACCAATCGCTGCCCGTATTTCATATGACCGTGGGCTCATGAACTTGCATTATGTTGGTAACTAAAGGTAAAGGTGCACGTATTTGTCACTGTACAGCGAAATGTGTCCTCTGCATTTAACCCATCTGGTAGTGAACACACACTCACACACACACATGTGTTAGGGGCAGTGAGTACACACACACACCCAGAGCGGTGGGCAGCCAACTCCAGCGCCCGGGGAGCAGAGAGGGTAAAGGGCCTTGCTCAAGGGCCCAACAGTGGCAGCCTGCCGAGCCCCGGGAATCGAACCCACAACCCTGTTATCAACATCCCGGCGCTCTAACCACTGATCCACCACTGCCCACACTAGCTAGCCTGGACATTTCAGCTGGTCTTTCAGCTGCTAGCGTGTACTAAACATTCCCCAAAACGAATTACGGGAACATTTTTGGTCCTTTGGTACCTGAAAAGCCATGGAAAGTCCTTGAATTTGAAATTGGTTAAAGTGTATGAACCCTGGCAAGGCACCTAACCCCTAATCGCTCACTGGGTGCTGGGTGTGTTCACTGCCACAGTTGAGTTCAAATGTAGAAGTTGAATTTTTGTTATATTTTATTATTCAACATTTTAAAAACCTTTTTTTATGTTCTTCAGCTAAGTAAGTCTACAGGGAGTTTTGACGTCATCGCGTAGGGCATCAGTGTAGTAGCACCTCAGCAGATTTCCTAATTTCCAGATGTGCTAATTATAAAGAATGGTGCCAGTAAAACTCACCACACCATGTCTTTTACAGTGGTTTCACCACCACGGTCTATAGAACGGTCGCTGCTGTTACACTTATTAGTCATTATTTTGAGCCTAGATTATTAAGCCAGCTGAAAACAATCCGCTTTAAGTGTCCTCTTATGACTTTTGTGTGGGTTTATGTTTCAAAACAATCATCATTCATTTTTAGGCCTTTCACTCAGACCTTCACCCTATTAAGCGTTTCAGACTCTATTATATTAAGGCTACTGTTGGTAATTGCTTCAGTGATAAAAGGCCTTGTGGGAAAAATCTGTGAGACCTAATTAGTGTAATGTGAAATGTGATCCTGAACGAGGACCTGTTAATTTAGTTTCTCTTGTTGTGGAGAGACGCTGATAAACAGCCGTAGGTTCACAGCTGTTATAAATTAAGTTGCTCTTTACAAGCCTGTCAATGCATCAATCAGCGTCCAACGAGTCGGTCGACTAATGACTTTGTTCTTGTCCTAATGAGACAACTAATTAACAGATTCACTGCAGGGTCATGGTCTCCACTGCTTTTTATACCACCTCCACCAACCAACCAACCCCTCTTTCGTCTCTTGCTCCTCTTTCCCTAGACAACTTGGATTTCCTCAAGATCTCAAGTGACACTCGTTCTTTCACTCGCCCTCCCTCATCCCTTTCTCTCCTCACCCACCCTCCTCTGTCGCTCTTACGAAAGGGAGGACGTGAAGGGTGAGGGAGGGAGGGGAATAAAAAGGGATGGAGAATGAAAAGTGGACAGAGCCACTGAAGGAGAAGGAGACGAGACAGTGACCGCTATATGAACCGCAAACATGCCTAAACCAAAGAAGGCAGGTAAGGTCACCTATTCTCAATTACTTCTGTGAAAGTTTCTGTTATTATAAAGGTAAATCGGTGAGTATATGTGATATTCTTTTACCTGCACTGACAGCTCAACATAATGAAATATTAATATCTACTGGATTAAAATTTAGGCACCAGTTAAGAATGAGGTTGATCTCATTATTGCCATTACGTATTAGACTGAGGGATGAATACGGTGATGTACAGTTATGTGCAAAAGTCATGAAAATTGAAAAAACTCCAGACGCTGTATGAAGGTGTTCAGTTTCACCAGCAGTTCATCAGATTTATTTTAATGGTGGACTGATTAGACAAGCTAATAAACTAGAGGTGTTTCTCAATATCAATAACATAAAGAATAGATTTGGACTCCTGGCAAGACCGTTTTTGACATGTTACCATTCACAAACTCTCAAGAACACAAAGACCGATAGTCCACTCCAAGCCCAGCTTACAGGCATTCCTTCTACAGGATTCCTTACAGGCATCTCCAGCAGTAGGGTAATATTTAAAGGCCTGTAAGTCTTTTGTTCAATACAGTTGTATTACAGAGCCAAAGTTTATTTCATTGCTTTATTCGCTGTATCAGCCACAACAGCAGCAGAGGTAGCAGTACTCCTTTTGTTTAAGGATACACAAGCCAGCAGAGGGTAAAACTAATCAGCTAAGGTGCTGATCCAGTGGAAAGAGTCTACCCCGCTACAGCACCACCAGCTATAGCTCACAGATGACACATTTTGCAATAACAGATACAAGCTACTGTGTCCTAGAAGAAGCCCTGTATGTCCAAAGTCATAAAAATAGCCTTTTAGAATTTCCTTTTTTACTATAGCATTATAATATTTGACACTAACAGTGTCAATGACATTAAATAAACACACAAGAAAAAGTAATGTAATAAATATAGTAGTGTAAAATCTGATTTGCAATATAATTTAATGCCTCTTCTGTGATAGCCCAAACCCAGCCAACATGTGCACATCCTGAGAGAGTGACAGAATTTTTTGTCCATGTATTTGATAGATATCCACATCTTTTTTTCTCTTTTGTGTTTGTACTGTTTAGGATTTACACCCTGAGTTATCTCTAGTCATCGTGCAGTAGCAGTTGAGGCGTATGACAGGTTTATGCAAATGAGCTGCTGTAACTACATTAGCTCTGGGAGGTGTGCGAGGCACTGAAAGATGATTCAGTTTTAACTTTAAGGTCAGCTTACAGCCGGATTATGTGTCAGTCCTTCTGAACTTCACATTCTCACATTGGAAGCAACCTAATGTAGGAAACCGTTGTGAATTGATAACCAGATTTGATGTCTATGTTTAGACAAGTGGTTCTCAGTTTAGACAAGTGGTGTTCAGGGGTTCTCAGTCACTGCTATAAGACACTTGACACTTGAGTCCTTGAATTGAAGCAGACATCTTTAACACCTGTCTCATTGTACTCGTCTTGTGGAAATCATGTGGGGTCTCAAAACCAAAATATTTACATAGAACTAATATAGACATAACAGCTGGATAAAGTTGCAAGTAAATATGCATAATCATCAATTTACACAGAAAATCTCAAACTGTGAATCACTGACAGTGACAAACTTGTGTTTATGCTGTGTCTCATCGCTGTAGACTTTCAGTGTGTGAACAGATTGAATGCTGTTGCAGATTTAGACAAATAATTAGTGTGTAGAAACTATCATTTTCACACAGAGCTCACATTCTCCCTGGTGATTATGTAATTACCATGTATTTACCAACTGGACTTACTTTTAGCATTACAGAATAATCATATTAACTGTATTTTGTACAAACAGCATCAGCACTATTCACTGCCACAGCTTCTTTACCTCAGTTTGGTTCTAAACCAATATATTGGCCATTTTTATCGACAAGCTCATCAATTTCACTCTCTTGGTCCAGAGTAGGGTGTCCTCCAGGACCAGGGTTAGGAACCTTCGGGGAATGGTTTACATAAAAGATCCGACAAAGCATGTGTCATGTTGAAAGTAAACATAATTTATATAATTTCCATAATATCGGCTGTTTATAATGTTGGATAATTTCAGTTATTGGCCCGAGGCAAATGTGTGACCTGCTGCCCCTAGAAAAAAACATGGCATTGATCCGTTAGCATTTCAGTTTAGTGTTTTGAATGTGTGTCGTTTTCTATGGTCAATTATTTGCACATATCAGATTGGACAGCGAGACTGAGTGTGCTACAGCAGGTGAGAAAATAGAGACCTTGCCAGTGTTGTTCTACTTTCATCACCAGTCCACACTCTAATAATACACCACATTCTTGCTGTTTCCTCATATTTTACAGAGCCTTGCGATCGAATCATCAGTACGCCAAATGTTTACAAATCTCTGCCATTAATGTCAGAGATATTTACTGCCTGCCTGTCGGAGGCTCTGAAATACAGCCCTCTTGCTTTTCAGCAGTGAAGTCACGTCTCTGTAAATTAAACGGCTGCGTGAAAGCTGAGAACGAAAAAATAAAAGAGTGAGGCAAGGAGATGAGCGAGGTGTAGGAAGCGTTACCTAACATCTAATCATCCATCTCTTTTTACACTCACCTCTTGCTCAGACGATGCCTGATTTTAGTACAGTGTGACAGATACCTCGGTTGTTGTAGTTGAAGTTCAAGCGTATTTATTTATGTAGCGCTTTTAACGAAAGATATTGTCGCAAAGCAGATTTACAGAGGTCTTTTTCTGAGCCCAAGTGAGCAAGCCAATGGCAACAGACCATCTTCTCTGGGTGACACTGAATGGTAAAACAAATAACAGCAAAAGCATGAAATACAGAAATAAGTAGTGGGTACACAATATTGGAAAACTAACATAATAGTAATATCAGTGAGTCTGACATCTCACAGACATACATTATGTAACCACCTAAAGCAGAGATTAATGTTAGAAAAATATTATGATGTGGAATAGAAATTGGATCTGTAATTGTCATGTTAATATGAATATGTAAATAAGAACTCTATGCTCTGGATCTATGCATTTTTAACAGAGGGATGCATGTTAGCATGTTCTTAAATTAATTCATTAATTATTTCTTTCGAAATCAAGAGTATTAAAAAGACTTTATCCTGCCTGTGTTGAGTAACTGTCTTTACTGTCCAGGAAAGGCTAGATTTTGAAGGAACATTGCTGTGAGCATTTGATTGCAATCAATGACAAGAGTGTTAGGTTGGGCCGGATGTTGGATGATCACCACCCTGTCACCACATCATCCCCAATTCCAAATCACAAAAGTACTGGATTGAGCTCCACCATCCAACAATCCAGAGAACACAGTTTGTCCACTGCTTCACAGCTCAAGGCCCCTCTAGTCCAGGCCTGGAATTAGGCAACATGGTGCCAATAAGTTCATGTCCTATTATATTGGCAGTACTCCATTACAAGGACTAGACATGCTGTGTTAGCACATTTGCACATCTCAGTGTCAGCAGTGGGTGCAACTTAAAGCAGCTGCATGCATTCGATGCATTAGTGTCCACAAACATTTGGACATATAGTGCTTTTTTACAGGAGCTGCTTTTGTCTCAAGCTCTAAGTGTGTCAGTAGAAGCTGTGAAAGCTTTATTTGGAGGTGTGTTGGGTGTGCCTCTTATTTTAGCAGCTGTCTGATGGCTCTCCTTTAACTTCTCCTAATCACTTTTTCCTATTCGTCCAGCCCTGCGACCCACATCTGACTCTGTTTTGCAGAGTCCGGCGGCATGATATCACCAATATCAGATCACTGCCGCAGTGCTGCTTGGAATCTCAACACTCGCACTTGCTCCTTCCCCTTTCCTGCCCTCTTCCTCTCGATCATGTCCCGTCTTCACCCCTCCTTCACCAAGACTAACTACCCCTCTGTTTTAGCCTCCTGCCTCATAAAGCTTCTTTCCCTCCAGGTCACAGGGCTCAGATTTCCCCCAGCAATGAGGATGAGCGGTGGCCTGAGATTTACAGATAAAGTCCATCTAGATGTGTAAGAGCACGGTTCCTTCATAAACAGTGTCAGGAATAGTGCAGTGGTCTTTGAGGAAGAGCTCAGATGTAGATAGTGGTACTAATGAAGAATATCACATGTCTAATGAAGGGGCTCTATGGATGACAGTTAAGAAAGACACCCCAATGTGTTTCGGTGTAAATCTTCCTCAGGGAAAATCACACCAACAAACTTTACATTGATGTTAGAATCGCCAGCAAGCTTAGCAGTCACATTATCTGACCTAGAAAAGTAAACTACAGATAATTAAATACATGTAAATTAAGTTTTAAAGAAAACTGTAAGCAAGGTTGAGGATACACTGTAATAAAAGGTACGCCTGCTGTTATTGTAGCACTGTTGTGGCTCTTCGAACTGGGGTACAACCTCTTGATAATGCAATTTTGATCACAAGCTTTGTCGCTTTTCTGCAGGCATTTCAGTGGAATGAGGGAGAAATATTGGCCCAGCTCACTGTAATCTCTCTTCCAACATCACACATCTTCTGCTGTATCTCCAGACCTACACTATATGCCCAAATGTTTGTGGACACCCCTTCTAATTCATGCATTCAGCTATTTTAAGTTGCACCAATTGCTGACACAGATGTGCAAATACACACACTTCTTGTCTAGTCTCTGTAGAGAATTACTGTCAATAGAATAGGACTTTCTGTAGCAGATAAACATGAACCTATTGGCACCATGCTGCCTAATTCCAGGGGTGGGCTAAAGGGGTTTAAAGTCCCCCAGTATTGAGCTGTGGAGCAGTGGAAGAACAATGTTCTCTGGCATGATGTGTGGTGGAGCTCCATCGAGTACTTTTGGCATTGAGTACTTCCTGACCATATAATAAACTTAATAATCTTATTGGTGAATGCAATCAAATCCTCACAGCAATGTACCAAACTGGTAGTTTTAAATCTTTTAAATACCTTTGATTTTGGAAGAAACAGTGAATGAACTGGTGTCCCAATACCTTTGTCCGTGTAGTGTATATCCACCTGCTCTGCACCTCCTTAAGACAGCTAACACAGGTAGTGACCGATAAACTCTTGGGAGGTCATTACAGAACTACTTGACATTGTGAATACACACCATTACACACAATTATCCTCAGCAAATCATTACGAGCCGAATTCTGAGTGCTTATAGGTTTACAATTGCACATCAGGGAGCGATGTGAGCAGCACCACATACACTATACACTGTGTTTTCTGAAATCCAGGGTATCACAAAGAGTTTACCCTGCTTGATCACCACCCCACCTCATCCCCAGCTCCCCAACTCATCCCAAATGTATTGGAAAGAGCACCATAATTCCAGAGAACACAGTTCTTCCACTGCTCCACAGCTCAATACTAGGGGATTTATAACGCTCTAGCCCAAAACTGGCATTAGGTTCATGTTTATCTATCTCCTATTCTACTGGCAGTACTTCTCCACAGGTACGCAACAAGCTATGCGTGTGCATAATGCCCACACTGGACAAACGCAACCTCTAAACAAAGAAGATCTTTGTGTTCATGGTCAGGAATCAGAGACGGCTCTAAGGGAAAAAACGCTACAGTGTTGACATATTGACTCGTTTTAGTTTCCCTGTCGTTTTACTGATCATAGGATATTAGTGGAGTTCAGCTTGACTGGACTGTCCACATCGTCCAGTGTCATACTGTGATAATTTATTTGGAGTGTGGGACTCACACAGGCGAACAAGACAAGCATCACCCAGTTGACAGAAACTTCCAGAAAATAATGAAAAAATAATTCAATGGGAATTTCGTTTTTACAATGTGTGACCCTAAAAGACCATAGCATCTGAGTGCCTCTCTCTGACCAGTTGTGTTAAGACCCCTCGTTATAAACAGATCTGAGTGTTAGGGAGCTGCTGAAAGCCTAGCCTCTCAACTCTGTGTCCAAAAGGCCAGTGTTTTGAAGCATGTCAGGCTAGGACATGCTAACCTGCTTTTCTCACTACTCAGCATGGAAACAGATCTTCACGTACACACCCCGGGAACAGCGTGTTGCATGGTTGGAATAAAACGCTAGAATATTGAAACCCGTTGGCTTTTTCAAAACAACCTCTATGACCTCTACTTCTTCCCTTTCACTCACCCACACATACTGTGAAAAGGCGAGCATCTCAGTCTTACAGCCACTTTTCCAGGGTGCCATTACCTCATGGCTTTGCCATCCCAGAGGCCCTGCTGGCATGCATCTGCCTGTGATGAATTACAGACAGATGGGCCACTTCTTGAGTCTAGTTTGGAATTTGCCCACCAGCTCCAGCTACATCTTTATGGTCTTGTTATTGCATCGTGTGATATTTCAGAAAGCGGATTTTAGTTTTGTATATCTTGTTGTTGGATGCACTGCTGGGGATTGCAGAAGGCAGATACGGGTTTATGGCATGTGTAGATGCTGCTGATGCAGATTTGAGACTTTTTATGAGTTGGGATGCAGGGAAATGGATCTCATCTCAGGGTAGTAGATCACAACAGTGGATCACAAAAAGAATGTTGGACAAGCATGTATGAAGGAGCTATTAAAAAGAAAAGGAGGGACCTAGGTCATGTATTTCCTAACGGCACTCAGCAGTCTAAATACGTATTAATAATTATTAATCCAATTACAATTTTGTACATATTGTAAATGGTAATAACTCTAAATCCCACACGATCAGGAGGAATACATAGTGAAATTACTCACTTTTCCATACATCAAAGCCCTTATTGAACCCATTTTATTTTATTCAATTAAATGAAAAAAAATACGAATCTTAATAATTTTGTTGCACAATTTTGTGGTTGTGCAATAAATAATATATTCAATACCTTAACTATCTATATTGTAATAATGCATTTTTTAAAATAACTTGTTAATCAATATGCATGTTGATTGCAGCTGATAATGTAATTATTTATTAATTATTATTATTATTATTATTATTGCCCTGATGCTAAAATGCGTCACTTTAGAATGAGACGATCAGACCAACAAAAAATGTAAATTGCATGTAATTTGTAACTTTTCGGTCGTCACGGTCCGGTCCCAGACAAACTGATGAGAATGTGATCTGACCTCATTCTGACTAAACTATCAGGTGTATTCCATAAGTCTGAGCTAAACAGCTCCTGTACCCCAGGTGTTAACCTGGTCTACTGCCCCGATAATTACTGCAGCTATGAACAGATGCCATCTCTGCCGTTACTCCATGTTAAACCAAACCAAGGGAAAACACGTCAAGTTTACTGAAGCTTATTAACTCGTTAACTGATTCAGACCAGAGCAAATCGACTATATCTAAAATTTGTGCAATCATGAGAGACTTGTTCCCATTCCTGTGCCATTTCTGGTCATAGTTTGAATACTGATATTGTCTTTCATTAAAATGGACTCCAGTACTGCAGTCCCAGTAAACTAAACCTGATGTAACACACTATAGATTACACACGTAGACACTGCAAATATAGACACACTACAAATATAGACATACTTTCTCAGTAAGTGCTGTATAAACGCCATAAAATACAGTAAATTAATATCTGCAGTGTTAAACCACAAATATGACCTTATTTTAAACCCCAGTCTACTCGTTTCACTTTTGAGAAGGGATATACATGTATATTTATGATCTGAATGTTATGATATCTGTACGAATGCTGATTTACGGTATGTTGTAGTGGTCGGTGCACTGGAGGAAAGTGAGTAATAGCGTGAGGATCAGTTTATGTGTTCGTATAACTGTTGTCATCATTAAGCAGTGAAACTGCATCAGCTGGAGCGCAGCCCTCAGTGCCTCGGATTCCAGCCAGATCTTACCACAGGCATGGATGTTTTATTAGTCACACGCAAAGGGATTAAAAATAGCTGAGCTGGACCGAGACTTGCTGCTGAATTGACAAAAACTATCCTTTGTGATATCCAAAACTTGGATATGTAAAAAAAAAAAAGTCTTTTTGATTGAGGGTGAACTGATGGTGCTGGTGTCCCATCTGTACCTTAGCAGATATTACTTAAATTGTGCAGTTGTGGTTTTGCTATAAAATTGAAACGCAATTAAACAGTTATGTAAGTAATTAAATATACATTCAGTTTATACTCTATATTGGCAGATTTTCCATTTGTTTTAATGTGTAAAAATGA
Source organism: Salminus brasiliensis (assembly GCF_030463535.1). Classification (NCBI taxonomy): domain Eukaryota; kingdom Metazoa; phylum Chordata; class Actinopteri; order Characiformes; family Bryconidae; genus Salminus; species Salminus brasiliensis. The sequence continues at coordinate 37,216,545 of NC_132889.1, read as the reverse complement.
CATAAACATGATGAATAATAACATGAATTATTTTTCTGTTCTTAAAAACAAGATGGCAATAATTTTTGTCAAATTCAAAAACATTACATAACATGCAATTGCATATTGTCAGCATATAAATTTACTACATTAAAATAGCAAATAAATATATTATTTTCTTTATTCTGGGATGTAATAATAATAAAAAAAAAAAAAAAAAAAAAAAATATATATATATATATATATATATATATATATATATATATATTTTTTTTTTTTTTTTTTTTTTTTTTTTTTTATTACAAAAATATATATCTTTGTAAAACACATTATTTTTTTAATTATATGCCAAAATAGAAATATGCAATAAAAAAGTTGACTTTAATTTCTGCAGGTTTTAAGGAACAGCTGTTTTTATGGTAGTCTACACTACATCTAGGTGATAGGACAGTATAATCAGACATTAGCAGTTATTGATGGTTAATTCGATGCAGATGCTTTGAGGTGATAAAAGCAGTAATGAAACTTTTTGTTATTATACATTCTTTATATCCCAGTTTATAGTCTACACTGGCTTGGTTAATGAAGCAGATGTACATCATTGCAGTTTTTCAGTTAAACTTAAGATAAGATAAGATAAGATAATCCTTTATTTATCCTTTATCCTGATTATCTTATCTTATCTTAAGTTTTACTTTCAAATACTTACTACATTTCATTAACATGTACTTTCTCAATGATAAAAACATAGAATTAAATCTAATCTATTTTGCTGTGTCGTCCACACCACTTCACTCAACGTCAACTGTCAGTTCTTCACAACATCATTTTCATTTTTTTCATTTAAATGGTAGATATAACCTTTTGCATGTGCAGCAGCCCACAAATCACCAATCATAGAATACCAAATCAACAATCCTAAATATCTTACAGAATCAAAACTCTGTGACAAAGATGAACCTCAGTATCATCACCCTTTTAACACACTGTCAGGCTTTCCTGTTGTTTGTGTGCACTTGAGTATGTGTGAGGCTGTATGTGGCAGGTCCAGGAAGACCATGAGCTCACACACACATGATGGCGTGCAACAGGCACTTGTCAAACATTAACACATGCTGTGCAGCAGGCAGGCAGGCAGACAGACGAGCTGAACACTCCAGAGGCCCCTTATACTAGTTAACACATTCAGAAAAGCAGACAGATGCTTTCACCACTTATATCACCTGTCAACCATTTGGGTCTTTAAACTCTTTTACAATAAGTAAGTAAAAATACCTGCAACATTATTTATGATAAAGCAGCTGCCTTCAACACCCGGCTTCATCCTCATCAAAGTTTTTGATATGAAGAGGTTTTCGCAGTTGATAAACTGTTGCTAAAAGCACAGATTGGAACTATTTTGGTCCAGAGTTGGTTCAAACACCTGAAATGTTTGAGTCCTACTGAGAGCTGACATCTCAACAAGGAGTGAAAATGCATAGCCCTTAGCTTTGTTTCCAAAGTAGAGCTTTACATAGGTGTTCCTGATCGGTCTGTATAGTTTTGTAATGAGTTACACAACTTTTTTAATTTAATTAAAACTGTCAAACTGTCAATCAATGCATCCTTATTCAGCCTGTAAAAACCCTGTCTGCAACCCAATTGCACTATAAGATATACACTGATCAGTCATAACATTATCACCACTGACATGTGAAGTGAAAAACATTGATTATCTTCTAATGGCTCCTGTCAAGAGGTGGATAATTTAAGCATCAAGTGAACGGTCAGTTCTTGAAGGTGATGGAGGTGTTGAAGCAGGACAAATGGACAAGCGTAAGAATCGGAGACACTTTGACAAGAACCAAACTGTGATGTTCTAGACGAGTCAGACTGGGTCAGAACATCTCCAGAACATCAGGCATCAGGTCTTGTGGGTTGTTCACAGTGTGCAGTGGTCAATATCTACCAAAAGAGCTACAAGGAAGGACAACCGGTGAATCGGAGACAGGGTCATGGGCATGTAAGGCTCACTGATGCTCATTACTTACAGAACTTAAAGCGAACATCTGAAGGTGTCCAGAAACCACAGGACACCTTCAGAGGTCTTGTGGAGTTCATGCCTCAAATGGCCAGATCTGTTGTGGTGACACAAGGGGGTGCTACTCAATACTAATGTTATGGCTGATCAGTGTATACTGTATACTCGTCTTAATAATGCCGAGAGTATACAAAATATTAAAAATACTAACCAACGAAAGTCATTGCTGCACTTGAATTGTTGTCCACCAACTGAAATTTCTTTCCAGATGTGAGCAGCTCTTTCTGTTTTGCAATGCATTGTGGGACAATAGTGTCTATCAATACCCCACTTAAAAAACGACCAGCTCTAAGTCTGCATTATAGATTTTGGAGTGTACTCTACTTTGACACTTTTATCTATATTACATACTTCATACTCGAAAGGTCTGATAGGTCTGTGTAGCTGTCCTGAAACTTTTAGAAATTACATCTGTTAGGAGGAGGAAAAGTGGCAAAAATTGTTTACTTAATTATGTTATTGAACTGTGATTGATTTTTCTGAATTAAAGACACGTTCAAGTCAAATCAGTTCCGCATTTAAAAAGGGTGAATGATGAACGCCCGTGTGTTTTAGGGAGAGCTGGTATTGGAGACGGCTGGGGAAGGCTTTGAAGTGTCTGAGTGGGTGAAGCTAGCCCACTCTGAGCAGGGAGCACTGGGGGAGGGAGGGGAATAAATGTCACAAGAGATTAACAAGAGATGAACATTCCTGAGAGGGTAGAGAGAAAGAACTTTGTCAGCAAATCTGAAGAAACTGTAGGAAGCCCCGGGCTAAACCCACTGTTGAATGTTGCGAGGAGCCTTCCATCGCTTTATAGAGCTCCAATGATTTCGGCTCGATGTTTCTATAGTTGCTTCTGTATATCTATATGGTTTTAGCTCTGTATTTTATAAATATTTATGTTTTCCATCCTGGAAATAGCCGTGTGATCAGGACGCGCTGCAGTACAGTAATGCTGTAATATTAAGACTGGAATCAAGTGGTGCAGTTGTCCTCCAAAAGTGTGTCCAAGCTGAAACTGACACATTGTAGGCCTATGTAGAGATCTGAGATCTGACAGACAGAGTATGGTTTTGGTTTCAGAAGTGTGGGGGCACTATGACGTTGGTGTTACTGTTAATGGTAGCTGAAGTCAGCTAGCCATGTCATCCCATTTCAGTATTTATCCTTTAATGAGGTTCATGCATACAGTTATAATATCCTCTTTATGAATGAATTTGACTGGCATCTCCTTTCTTCTTGTTCTACTCAACAGTCTTACATATTTCATACAAATGTCTGATAATTTTCATATTCGGCAGTTAGTATGTGGTCTTTTAAGAGCTCATGACTAGGATGACCATGGAAGTTGATGTAGCATAACCTTGGAGGTTGGTGTAGCGTGACCATTTATATTTATATTTATATTTACAGCATTTACTGATGCTCTTATCCAGAGCGACATACAAGGTTACACGTAATACAGAGGTGGGTCAGTGTAGTGTTAGGAGTCTTGCCCAAGGACTCTTATTGGTGTAACACAGCATTGTCACCTAGACCAGGAATCGAACCCCAGGTCTTCCACATAGTGTGGTAGCTCACTGGCAGGAAGTAGTGTTACCTGTTGCGCCACACCACCCACCACAGAAGTCCATGGAAGTCAGTGTAGGGTAGACATGGACATTGGAGTAGCATAACCATGGAAGTTTGTGTAGCATAACCAATAAAATGGGTGTAGCCAATCCATACAAATGGTTATAATGTAACAATAGCAATGGTGTACGCCTGTGAGTGTATGTGGGGGTCAGTTTAGTCTGTGTGAGTAACATAACTAAATGTAGTGTAACCCGCCGATTCATGTAACAGTGGTGTAGCTTTACTGTAGACGTGCTTCTGTCAGTCAGTTAAGTTAAGTCTCATTAAATAATGAGAGCAGGTTCTGCACAGCTTTCCCTCTCAAGCTAACTTTGGCAATAAGTGCAGAAAAGCTGAGTTCAGAAAAGTGGCAGTACATGTCCCCCTGTCCCTGGTGTAAACTGCCTGCGCCCACATATGAGGATATTTATAGAGACGGGCGCACCGTTTTGAGAGCAGACGGACGCTGAGCCGGAGCGCTCGTTTGCACTTTCCTCAAGTGATATTGATGAAATAAACCCCTGATATTTGACCCTCTCACCTCATGATTCTAAGTGACTGAGCTAAAAACGACCGTGGCCATGATATCTCACTCTCTCTGTCAGTTAGAGTGGGGTTAGATACACGTATATATCATCCTCAGCACTTTAACTGCAAAGTGACTTTGAGGCTTTACTGTTTTTTAATTCAGTTTCTTTAAATGTTGTTATTTTTAAAGTGGTTTCATTTCACTCCAGAGACTGTCTTTGACTTAGTATTGGATGTGTGCGTGTGCGTGTGTATGTATGTGTGTAATACCACTGAAGAAAGAAAGGGAGTGTCTGAGACAGACCAGGAGTTGCTTGATCATGAGGGTGCTGACACTTTGCAACCAGAGAAGGCCCAGTAGTAGGAGCCTGGAGTTTATGGTCCGGTCACATTGTCTGCAGCCTGCAGTGTCAGTCTAATTTAGACACACGCCTCCGGGGATTTCTCATTGTGCTGAAGGATGGGGAGCTGTTTTGGGGAAACTGTAACAGTGTGTGTGTAAGAAGTGGACCTTTCTGGATGATTAATGCTCTCCTTCACGCGTGTGTTTGTGTTGTGAGAGTGGATGTGGTGGAGAGATCTGTCGTCCTGGTGCTGACACTGTGCTTCACTGACTCAAGAGAGAAGACTAAAAATGATATGAGCTGTCTGGATGCTTAAAGCAAACCGGACGCAACTATCTCAACAAACATTTTTGCTTCAGCTTTGTTAAATTCGCCATTTTTGTAGCGCCACCTGCCTGGTGAACAGGTAGAGATGCACAGCTAGTGTAAGCCATCTCTAGCCCTTCTTTAACTGTCAGCTTCTGATCACAGAGTCACTCTTGACTAGACATTTGTGGGTGCTGATGTGTAAAATCCCCAACTGAGCCTGTAGATAACGAGGCGTACACAGCTTTTGAAAATGACAAAAAGGCACCAACAACTGCAAATGTGGCGACATACAATGTGGAGCAAAAATCAGTGGCTTGCATGCCCAATGGTTCTCTGTTGGAACAAATTCGTAGATGCAGTTTGTAGCTTACAGACTAGTTTTATTAAGTTAATTTGTTGTTTAAGATAAGATAATCCTTTATTAGTCCCACAGTGGGGAAATTCTCAGTGTCACAGCAGAAAGGGATAGCAAGACACTCATATGCAAAAACGTAGATAAATGACCACTATATACACAAAATAAATAATAGAGGTAAAAAGCAATAGCAATATTATTTACAGATTATTTACAGGTAATTGCAAAAGACTTAATTGCACATGTGTGTGTGTGTGTTTGTGTGTGTGTGTAATTGTAAGCCCAGTTTTGGTGTAATGGAAGAAGATTTTCTCCATGATGAATATACTGAGATATATTCTTTATTACTTTGTAGTTTTTATCTTTAGTATGTTTCTTTTTTTAGTATGTTTATTACAACTTTACCTCATTTTCTAACGAATTTGGAAGGCCAGTTAGTCAATCACCGCTCTCTCAGGAGTCGAACCACTGATCCTCAGATCGTAGTGGCAACGCTTTAGTCCACTTAGAGTATGTTTCTTTGAAAGCCTTAATTAAATACCAGAAAACCAACAACGACAATAACTTGTTGGTTTTAGGTTGGGTATGTCTTTAGTTTTGGTTTTAGCAAAGAATCACTAACCTTTCACCACTAAGAATCGTCCTCCACCCACTGGTCACCTCTGTTTTAACCTATAAACTAGGTGTTTATGATAAATTGGCCTGTAATGTAAGCGTGCAAGATAAGGGTTCCTAATAAAGTGGACAGGCAGTGTATAATTTGTGTTCCAGTAAGTGACCCAATTTGAGTTCCTTTTACGGTTGGGGGAACAGCGCCAGTGTCCTGCAAGCCCGGAGGAGGGGAAGTATTCACGCCTCGCTGGGACTGTAACTCTCCGTACCCCCTCAGGACTGCGGGAGAACCAAACGCAGCAGTGCTAAAGATCCCGTTAGCAGAATACACCCTGAAAGGCAAACCTTATCCAAAATAGAGGTGTTGGCCCTTCAGTATGTCACCACTGGCTACACCCACAGGGTCACGCAACCTGACCCCAGAAGCCAAGGCCAAGTGCAGTGTCTTATATCCCTGGAGTGGAGGTCCAGAGAGAGATACTGGCTTTGGGTATCAGTCTATGGGAGTCTATGTTCACACCTACTACTGCACATGAAGCTAGGCACTACAGACAAACACACACACACACACTCTACATCTTCCTGCAAGTTCGGGTCTCCATGCCTTGAGTTAGAGTGTCCAAATAATACTCTGAGATACCTTCTGAAATGATTGTTTGTAAGATAGCATTGCTGCAAGAGCTGCATTAGTGAAGTCAGGGTGTCAGATGATCACCGCCCCACATTATCTCCAAATCCTCAACTCATCCCAAAAGTATTGGATGGGGCACCATCCATCATTCCACAGAACACAGTTCCTCCACTGCTCCACAGCTCAATGCTGGGGGGCTTTAAACCCCTCTACTAGCCCACACCTGGCATTAGGCAGCATGGTGCCAACAGGTTCATAAGAGTCCTATTTTATTGGCAGTACTTCTGTACAGGGACTTGACAAGCTGTGTGTGTTTCTGTGTGCATTTGTGCATGTGTCAGCAATGGGAGCAACTTAAAGTAGCTGAATACATTCATTAGAAGGAGTGTCCACAAACATTTGGACATGCTGTACTCATAGAAATGTGTTAATTGTTCACTCCTCTACAGGATGTCTGCTATGGTCAGTCAGTAATCCCAGAGTCCCTGCATTATTCCACAAGGGAGAGAAAGCATCTGAACTGTTATTCTAATACTGTCTCTGTTCACCTTTCTGCAGATCCAAAGAAAGCAGAGGCAGCTCCCCCTGCTGGTGAGTTACTGCATGTGATATTCAGTGGTGAACTTGATCCTGCTGTTTGCTTTAACTCTGTCTGCACGATGAGAGATGTCTCTGATCTGTTGACCTTTACTTTTTCTGTTGTCTTTTGCTTTTTCGTGTTGAGGTGAGACTGTGTTGCTGAATTATGCATTAATTTAATTCACTTCCTTTTTAAGACAAGGCATTTTACTGAACGCTTACTCCTCTTCTGAAACAGTGACATATTTTCATAAGTGTGCATCTGTATCAGGTTAATCTTCTGTTTATTGATGCATTTTCCTGTTTGCTTTAATATTACTGGAGGAGATGGAAAGCCACGGGAGCAGTGAGTGTGATAACTGAAATAATGTCGAGACACTTACAGTGTAAACATAATAGACTGTTATTGCCACGTTACAACCTCTTAGCTCCAAATCAGCAGCTTTACAAGAGAAGGACAAATCTGTTTAAATGATTTTATTTCAAGACATTTTCATCAAGAAATTTAGAGACAATGTAAAGAACATCTGCTGAATTCACATTTTGTCAAAAATTGAAAATCTGTTGTGCACTAGAAACAATGTAAATGTATTTGTTAGAGTGAGGAGAGAGTTTTAAGTCTATGTGAACTTCTGTGTTTTGTGTAGTGTAGGCTATATTATAGCAATTAAAAGTATGGTGCTATTTTTAAAATGTATATTTTAATTATCCCATGTGAAATGTTTTGCGTAGGTGTTTTTTTGTATTTTCTTATAGGTTATTAGTGTAGAAACTAAGATATCCTTGGAAGATATCCTTTTCTTCTTTGTGTAAAAGAGTGTGTATGTGTGTCACAGTATCAGTGCAGAATCTATGTACAGCTCTGTGCAGAGGTTTTTGGCCCCGAATTACATTATTATAAATCATGTCTCTCAGCAGTGAGAGAGTTTCTACTGGAGAAGCTCCAGATCTCACCAGAACAGATAAAGCAGCTGAACATAAATCCAGTAAAAAGGAGAAACAAGAGCTTCTCATTCTGAAGAAAGAAAGTAGTGAGATCTTGTCGGTGAGCTAGTCGGAAGAACAGAGCTCGGTTCCTCCAGGTTTCTCCTGGACGCCCCACAGTCCAGCCAGCACAGCATGGAGGATGTGTTCAACCCCATCAGCAGCAGCAGCAGCAGCAGCTCACCTGATTTACCATCATTAAGCCCTGATTTACCATCAAACCAGGTGTTGATCTGAGGAGAACTCTAAATAACACTAGACTCCATGAGAGAGGAGAACTTTGGAGATGTTCTAATGAAGAACACAGTGATGGAGAACCACCACCACTTTCTGTAGGAGTGTTATTAGTGTTTTACTGGGGAAATAAACACTTACTGTCCAGATAAGCAGATTTCCGTTCAAATTTTCTTTTTTTTTTACGGGGAACTAAAACCTTTGTACAGTCTGTCTATGTGATGCGTATCTTGTGTCCAGTGGATCATGATTTTTGTCTACTGTGCAGTATTTTTGATTTTTTTTGCATGATCACACACAGGCCTGTTTTATTTCACCCACAAGTTTCCTTTCCAGCTGAGGTCAGGACAGCGGTCAGACTCTGCTTTATGTGATTTAACTGTTTCCTGTCTGCTGATTAACTTGACCTGTCCGCTTGCTGTTGTTTCTTTTCATGCAGAGGAGGATGAGGGGAGAGACGGTAAGGAAAAGAAACGCCAACACTCCTCGCTCTGTATGCTCGTGTCTTGTGTCTGTGCGTGTGTGTACTGTGTTTTGTCCTGATCAGCCGTTCACGAGGATGAGCGTGCTCGTCACTCTGAGCTGTCAGTCACTGGCTCTGGCGGTGGATCCGCATGTCCATTCCAGCAGTTCTGACTGGCGAGATGAAGACTGAAACATCAAACAAACAGTTCATGTACTCATGAAATCTAGGATTGCTCTGGCGAAGGCAGACCCTTTTCTTCAGTTTTTTGGGTCAACATGTGGATCCAACATGTGGATCCAAGCCCTAAGATTAACCCTTTAACAGATACACTAAGAAATCCATTTGAAAAACAAATCTATTGAATCCTCATTTAGAAACCTTTCAGGGTTTTTCTTTTCTTTTTTCGATGACCCATTCAGAAAGCAGATACACAAGTCAACCAGCCGGTCCAGATAGGGTAATTCTAGGCATGAACTATCATGAAATACAGAAATACAGGAGAACAGTGACTGCATTACAGTAAAACTAGTAACAGTGCATCTAGTATCAACACCTGTATAAAGATTTATTCTAAACGTAGTTGTAATATATATAATATGTAATATAATAGAACTACAATAGAAACAGAATATAATCTATATTACTTTAAAATGTAGTTAGCTACTATATATTTAAATATATAAAATATATATTTTTATTTATATATAATATTTAAAATAATTTGAAAATGTTATTTTCTAATATTGTGCAGCTCTTACTCAAAGATATAGAAATATACTGTGGTTACAAAGTCTGCTAAAGGGTTAATAGCAGAATAATACACACTGAGTTTATGGTGTCAAAGTGACTTGCTTATTGCAACAGAAAGGGTTACACTCACTTTTGTCCATGATTATTGGCAATAAGGTGACCTAAAGATACAGGACTGTGTTTCGCCAAAGCATTCAAATGAAAACCTGTGTTAGTGGTGAAAAATGCAACATTTGTTATTTTTAATTGTTTAATGAAGTGAAAAACTGTGTATTCTCCTGGTAACAAGTCAAAGTGATATATACTTTCTCTCTCTGCAGTGAGTATATATGTGTATATATGTGTGTGTGCCTAACAGAGAACATTACATGCATTCCCAATCCCAGTCTTGAGGATATCAAGCTCTGTGCATTTTTGAACCCCCACCCTGCTCTAACACAGCAGATATCTTAACGTCTATCTTATCAAGTCCTTTATGCACCTAGTATGCTGTTTCAGAGTGGTACAGGCAGAAAGACACAGTACTTTGGATCCTCAGGACTGTGATTGAGATCTGTTGATGTCTATACTGTATGATGTGTAGAAATGGAAATCTTAAAGTGAGGTTTACTGTCTCGTGTGTGACAGAGAAACTGCTGGAAATGGTCATTTCCAGGTGAGCACTTTGAAGGCTGCTTTCTGTTCCTAGTAAGAACAGAAAGGCTTAAAGCACTGTTTCTAAAGCTGCACTATGTAAGATTGAAAGCGTGGTTTTTACCCCCCCCCCCAAAAAAAAAATAAAATAAAAATTACTATATATAATAATACCCAAAATAACTGGGCATATTGAATTAAAAAAGCTAATATTACAGTGTGTATTGTAAAACCCCTGCTATAAAGCCTAGACCAATTCAGAGCTGTTTTTTGCTTAAAAGAAGATTCAGCTGGGTGGGCTCCTACGGGGGTGTACTCAAGGCCTGTCTACATGTTTGTTTATTTCTGGTCCTTGTGTCACAACATCTCAGTTTAACCACAACTTCGGACTATAAACCTGTACACCTGCCAGTTGTACTCTACCTTCATGACATACTTCACACCCGCCTCCTCCACCCAGTCTCCTTCCTCTTACCTCATCGCTCACCTGAGCTATGGGGGGATGCCAGAATGTACAGACCCTCCTCAAGCTGCCCTGGACTCCATCCCAAAGCCTACTGAGTTCGCTCCTTGTATCACTTTCTTGGATGGGGTCCATACCAGGAAACAAGCCGCTTAGGCAAGGCTTTTTCAGGACCTAATCCATTGAAGGGCCCTGAGTCAGACCCATTTCCCCCAGCTGTGATGTCTCTGGGAAGGACCCTTCCAAAGTTCATTGCTCTTTAAAGGGCAATGTATATTATATCACCACTGTATCAGTGTGGCATAAAATGTTTAATATTATTACTTATCGCAATTATTTCTGCTACAATATATATAAAAAAACGTATTGTGACAGGCCTAGTTGAGCCCCTGCGCAAGGCCCTTATCCTTCTCTGCTCTGGGGTGCTGTGGCATGGCCTACCCTGTAAGAAGAGAAGGATTGTGTTGTACTGTACCAGTGTATAAGTGGATAGACCTTTTTCAAAGTCTTACATAGTGCTGCTTTAAACTGACTAGTCAGACTTTGCTGGCTTAGTTACTTCTGGTTGGCTGGGTCTTATTGCAGAAAACGCCTGACCTTGGGGTCAGCCCGTTTACGAAGTGCAACTTCCATGTTCCACAAATCACATTAACCTTAGCCCATAAAGCCGAGAGCACTGGACTGAAAAGAGGTTTTATGGAGGCGCATGGCATCACTTGACAGATTTTTGCTGATGATATTTTGTAAATAAAGGCATCTGAGGATTGGTCAGCTGGTTAATGCACCTTTAAACACCCTGCGTTCTTCACTAGAGCTCTGGCAAGGATGCAAATTCAGTTTTCCAGGAAGAACCCAATGCAACCAAACATGTAACCCAAATCATAACTAAAACATAACATGAAAACCTTGATGATTATGTTCTGGTCACCATAGTAGATGCATAAATAGATCTTCTTGCCTGTGCTCACTCCATGGAGAAAGGCAAGGAGGTCTATTTGTAAAATGACTGTGTTGTCTTAATTGGTTAAAAAATTACTTAATTAAGTGCTATGCATTTGTCTTCATCCTACAATATTGATAGAACAGGAGGGGTGCGTGAGTGAATGTGTGTGTATGAGTGTTTATGTGTTTGTAACTCCAGTAAGTCAGATGTTCAAGAAGGCTCTACTATCTTTGACTAACTTAATTAGCTCCTAATGTATTCCCTCACTCTTTCTCTCTCTTTCTCTCTGATCTAGAGTTGCCTGAGGATGGTAAGACACACAAAACCCTTAGCATGTATTTGTCTAGGACATATACATGGCAAATATCATGTTCTTTAGGAAAAGAGTGCAAGTGTCTTTCACATCCTAGGGTGCAACCAGAGGATATGAAAAGGGAGAACGTTCTAAGATAAAAGCTGGATGCTTAAGGCTTTCATATTTGTAGCATAACTGAGAACATTGTCATATTAACCAAGTTAATAATAACCCGGTCATTAAACCCAGATGTTTTAGTAATATATGTAAACAAAAAGTACCTTTTGTAATCTCTCATAGTTGTACAGACACATACAGACTGTATTACAGAATATCATTCTTGAAGGAGGCTCTCCTTGGTGGTGGGAAAGCACTGTCTCTTCAGTCTGTGGATGACCATAACCTGTCTGCCCTGTCATTTTCAAATACTGATATGACTTTAACATGACCTCTGTGACCCTCCCTTTTAGAGCATGTGCCCGGGGAGGAACGTCAACTCTCTGAAATAACCGGCCTGTTCGTGGAGAGACCTCAAAGTTCAGTAGCAACCAAAGGTCAGTCAATAGACTCTTTAACTGTATACCAGCAAGGTGGAACTACAAGGGAGGGGTTTCTAATAAAGCAGTTGCTGTAAATGTTTGTATTGTTATAGTGTTATTTATTTTACTGCAAAGAATCAAGTCTTAGTGAGCAAGACAAAGTGCAGTGCAGGATAAACCCCCTAAGGCCTGAAGTAATAAATCTTTTGACCACTTATAAATGTTTAATACATGGTATAAAGTCAATGTAATGCACCAGTATGCTGATATAATCATTGATTTGCTGAGCAGTAGTAATAGTCAAGTCAGATTTATTTGTATAGCTTTTTACAACTGTTGTTGTTACAAAGCAGCTTTACACAATCAGTAATAAATAAAAAGAAAAATCAATAACATAAAAAGACGTGAAAAATCTAGGACCCCCAGTGAGCAGCCAACGGCGACAGTGGCAAGGAAAAACTCCCTCAGAGCTGGAGAAAGAGAAGCCTTGGGAGGAACCAAGACTCACAAGGGGTCCAGACCCATCCTCCTGCAAAGAAAATATCTTAGACTGCAATAGACTACAATAAAATGTCCTAGCACGTTTTTAAATCTAAATATCTGCTATTTCTCTTTTTTTTTCTCACATTGTTCTAAGAATATTAGGAGATTATTTACCAATTTACTTATTACCAGTTTTTTTTTTAAGTTTAGTTTAGTTATTTAAGTATAAGTTAAGTATGTTTATCTACTGAAAGTGTAGCATTTCGCTAGTGGATCACTTTGCTTGGTTAATGCATTATTTCTTAAATGATATTAAATTATCTGTGGTTTCTTGATCTTGAAGTTATCTTACCAAAGAATAATACACTTGTAGTAGGTAAATTCTTGAAACAAGTCAAAAAAATGACTAAATATAAAATAAATAATAAAACAACAACCACAGAATAAGAAGTATTAGACATTTAGACTATATTTAGAAGGATTTCTAAATGTATTTTTTGTCTGTAAAGTTCTGTCACATATCAAAGTGTTGATAGGATGACAAAGAGATTTTAGGAGTTTAAGGATGTGAAGTGGGGGGCAGGTGGTTGGAGACCTCAACCGTGAGTTGATGGAAGTGTAAAGGCAGTAGATGGTCCGCTTGAATAATCACAGTTTTAATCACTGTTGGTAACAGGGAAAAATATAACATTTGTGGCCAAAGTGGACTCATCAAACCTGCTGAGGAAGCCAGCGATGAAGTGGCTGAAAGGGAAGTGGCTGGATCTGGGCAGCAAAGCTGGCAAGCATCTACAGTTCAAAGAAACCTACGATAGGAACACCAAGGTGTGTTTGTGTGGGAATTTACGCAGATATGTCTTATTGATCTGTGTCAGTAAATGTGAACAGAGTCTCCCTCTGCTCTTTGTTTTAGATATACACCTACGAGATGACTATTGTGAAGGTGGTTGATGGAGATGCAGGAGGTTACCGCTGTGAGGTCACGTCCAAGGACAAGTGTGACAGCTGCACTTTCGACATCACTGTTGAAGGTATGCTGTAAAGCCCAAAGCCTGAAAGTCTCAATCTGTTCTCAATGAGAGCTCAAAGAGGCTCTTGGTGATTTAAGGAGATTTCCCCTTAATCGTTTGGTGAAAAATCTAACTTTCTATCTCTAACACTTTTTTTCTCATTCACTAAATGTGGTCAGTCAGCAAATATAAGTTTTGTTTTTTACAAAATTGCCCGGCTTGAGAACTACTAAGGTTTGAAACTTGTATACCCAGAATTCTTAGATAATATTCTTAAACAGATTAGATTAGGTTTAGGATTAGATTAGGTTTAGGATTAGATTTTCTTACCTGCACATCTCTATATAAAACTAATTTCATCTACTGAATAGAATAGATACATTTAAGGTATTTAGCAGATGCTTGTGATGCAGGTTGGTCGAACCAGACGCTCACGGATGAAAACAAAGAAAGAAAGATCATCCACAGATACAGTAAACGATACAGACCAGGTCAAAACCAATAAAGGAAAACAAAGACATGGACAAGGCCAAAATCTGAGTCAAGATCACAGGCATCGGTCAAAACTAACAGCAGACAAGATCAGATAAACAGAGCAAAAGGGTCAAAGCAAAAAGTGGAAAACAGGTCGAAAACACGATCAAGGCAAACAGTACAATGCGTTTGCTATGCTAACGAAAATACGATGGCAAAACGATGGCAAAGAGTCAGACTATAGAGAGGTTTAAATACACAAATGGCCGTAGGAACTGTTCATGACTGACTGGTTGAGGACATGTGACAGTTGGGTGAGTCTGGGAGGAATCATGGGTAGTGTAGTCCCGGGAGTGTGACAATGCTCTTCTCCAGAGCGAGTTACAGAAGGGCTTCGCTGTTTACCCAGAAAATATCCTTAGCTAGTTTGTATAGACTAGGATCCAAAAGAAACCTCATTTATTTTAATGGTTAATAAATATGTGAGAGATCACAGGAAAAAAAACAGGCTGGATGACAGCTATGATTTAGATGCTGTGTGACATGCTTTAGCCCATGTCTATAGATAACAATAAACAGTGATTCAGACAGTGTCAGAAACCAAGTAAACAAGTGTTTTTTTGGTTTTATAAATTAACATAATTTCCACAATCTTGCAGTCCTAATTGGTGGGGTATAAGCTTAAATTGTAGCTCCAGGGTGAAACTAAAGCAGCAAATGTCAGACACCAAACATGTCTTGGTTAATAGACTACATTTGGGGAAATTGTGTCAGTTGGATTTTTGGCCAAACGGTTCCTTTAATTAGTTAGTATAGAGATTCAGCTACTTTGGGGATTTCATCACCACATCTTCTTGATCTCATCCTTCAGCTGCAGAAGAGGTGCAGCAAACAAACATTCTGGAGGCATTCAAACGATCGTGAGTCTGTGCATGTGTGTGTGTTTGTGTATTTGTGTGTGTGTGTGTGTGATTCTCCTTCATTAGAGGCTGATGATAAATCGTTTGATGTCTTGGTCTCTATGTGCCTCGGTCTGTCTCATTAGCTGTGTGTCACAGCCTGGCTGTTCACTGTCAGGCCCACAGGCAAAGTAATCTGAAACTACTGTTACTTAAATAAAACAAGGACTCAAGCAGAAACAACAAGAGTCGTTGTCGAGTTATTATTGAAACTAAAATCAAAATTAAATTAAATTGGATTAAAGCAGAAATTAGTGTGAATTTTGGTTATTTGGTTATTGGTATTTTCATTTTCATGATAAATAAACAGTAAATCTTTCTAAAGAGAAATAAAACATAAAGAATGCTTATATTAAACCGCATTTATATAGAATTTAAAATCCTCTTTATATCACATCCTGATATATATATATATATTCAGAGGTGTCGAGTGATGAAGTACAAATACTTTGTTACTTTACTACAGTAGAAATGCTGGTTCTCTAAACTTTACTTCAGTAATTCTTTATTCTTACATTTTCCCCCAATTATCTGAACTTTCTCCTCCTTACATTCGTTTCTCCTATTTCATTTCCCTTTGTTTTCATTCCGGCTCGTCATCAATAAAAACCCTCTCCAGATAAATCTCTCCATCCGGAAAGTGAGAGTCTGATCCTGATTGGATGAGAAGTATAAACAGACTCCATTCTGACTCCCTATTGGTTTATAAGAGATCCATCACACCTGCACACGTCCCATCACTCTCCAGCGAGCTCACAGCAGACGTCTGTAGTCTAGTATGAAGTTTTTGTTTTTTTTTTTTTTTGGGGGGGGGGGGGGGGGTAGAGCACTATATTATATTACACAATATTACATAATAAACATACTATACATGAATATCCTAAATAAACACATGATTTATGACTTCTACAGTCTGTCTCTATATGCTTCTTATGTATGATTTGTTATTTCTTCTAGTTGTTTGTTCACACTGGTGTGAAAGAGCTTGGGGAACAGCTGTCTCTGCGGTGGTTTGTGTGTTATCTCAGGTGTGAAGAGTGTAAAGAGCTCAGTTTAGTTCCACATGGACTCACTCTGAATCCAGAGACGTTTCTGTAGCGACAGCAAAGTCTCAAGGAATTACTGATATTACTGACTCTGTGAAGCAAGTGTGATTTATAATGATTTCGTCTTATTTATTTAAACAGTGTGGCTGAATGTCTTGTATGTAGCATGAATGTCTTGTATGTGCCCCTAAAGGTACATGTCTACTGCCGACAAATCCGTCATCCGAAATTCCACCCCTGTTCATTGTCAGTGGATAGTAGCAAAAAAACTGCAGTTAAAAAATGGCAAATTTGAGCTGACCATTGTGAATCCAGCTACTGTCAGACTTTACAGAAATACTGAATTCAAAAAGGCCTTTTATAGAAATATAATTAGAAGATAATTCATATGATTTTTTTTTTAATACACAACATGTTTGACACATTTCTTTGTGTCCTGCATTGTATACAGATACTACTTACATAAGTAGTGCTTCACTGTTTACTCCTAAATATCCTTAGCTAGTTTGAATTGGCTGGAATCCAAGATGCTAGACGCTTAGAAATAACTAAAGTCAGTAGGCATACTTAGATACACAATACTCAACATACACTAAATTTAGCCTGAATGTTAAAAAAAAGTCTGGATGCTTGTTTTCTGTGGATCTTGAAGGATGGTGGGTCAGGCCGAGCTGTACATGCCATTAAATACGGAGGAGCTGGTCCATTCTTGGTTTTGTAGGCCAGAGTCAGGGTTTTGAACCTGGCTGAACTTGAAAAAATGAAACATTGAAGACAGGCCGTGCTTTACTGTGCTTTCTGTGCTCAGTCTGTCATCTCTGCTGCGTTATCAATGTATTTGAGCGTTACAGTGTAAACCTGTCCACTGAAATACATGTAACTCCTTTTTGTC
The DNA here is from genome assembly GCF_030463535.1 of Salminus brasiliensis. NCBI lineage: Eukaryota > Metazoa > Chordata > Actinopteri > Characiformes > Bryconidae > Salminus > Salminus brasiliensis. Next base: position 37,199,361 of record NC_132889.1, on the reverse strand, counting down.
CACCTGCAGAGGAGATGCTGGAGAGGATGCTGGTGATTTGGACTTCAGTGGTCTTCTCAAGAAAAGGTCAGGAAATGGTCACTCATTTCTTTAAGATTCATGTCATAGCTATTCATGAGGAGTATTTTCTGTATACTACTGTACAATTCTCCTAATGAACAGCCTAATGAGACATTGTGATTTATGCCAATGTCTTTTATGAACATGCTGAGGTAAAGCAGCCTAAAACAAGCTTCTCTAATTGTTATGGTTTATGTTAAAGTACCTACTAAACAACAATGTGATGCAAATCCTCCTGGAGTACTGAGCTCCTCTAAATATTCTGTAGACCGGCTGTTGAACTACCTACTACGCCATGTGCCCTTAGGATGTCCTAATTCCACCTGAGTAAAAGTGCAAGTATTATATATGTAAGTGTACAGAGCCGGCCCAGGGCATACTCGAACTAACCGACTGCTTAGGGCCCCAACGCCACTAGGGGGCCCCCAAGAGCATTTACATTTACATGTACATTTAAGGCATTTAGCTGACGCTCTTCTGCAGAGCGACTTACAAAAGTGCTTTGCTATTTACCCAAGAAAAACCTCAGCTAGTTTGAATAGACTAATAATTCAAAGATACTCTAAGTGTAGACTCTACTAAACACAAGTCAGGATGGAGACCACTCTGCTGTCCTCTCAGAAGAGGAGGGTCTTCAGTCTGGGTTTGAGGACAGCGAGTGTTGGACTCTGCTGTTCGGACACCCAGGGAAAGCTTGTTTCACCACTTCGGTGCAGGACAGTAAAAAGTCTGGACGCTCGTCTTCTGTGGATTTTGAGGGATAGCGGGTCAAGCCATAATATCATAATAAAAATTACATATTTTACAAATAACTGAATAATAAAACGAAATGGTATCACACAGGAAAAAGCGATTTTTTTATTAATATTTTCATAGTTGGCTCACCAATCAGTTTCTGTTGGCTGCTGCCACTGTTGGGCAAATGCAGATATGCGGCACATGGATGGTCGAATAAAGGCCTGGGTGCTTCAGCGTATTGCACAATATCTCTTTGCGTATAAAATGATAAAGCATCTGGTGCTGAGGTGGTGGTGGAAAATCCTAGGACCCCATAAAGGCTTGGGCCGGTCCTGTAAGTGTACTCGGAAGAGTACTAATCCGTCAGAACTGTATTTTCCTACATGGAACTGCATACATAAAACCCCACCTGCAATTATAAAAAGCTCTGTATCTCACCTGGCAGAGAGCGGAAACAGAAGGAGGAGCCTGTGGAGGAAGTGGATGTGTGGGAGATTCTGAAGAATGCCAAGCCATGTGACTATGAGAAGATCGCTTTTGAGTATGGCATCACAGACCTGAGGGGCATGCTGAAGAGGCTGAAGAAGATGAAGAAGGTGGAGCCCAAAAAGAGCGATGGTAAGGCGTGTACACACACACACACATATTGCTCTCAAAACCACAATACAACACAGCCAATCAGAGCAGAGCTCGTTTACCAGAATGGTAAAGAAATTGGGACACCCAGTGAAAACCTTTGTCTCTTTTAACACGTTTAATTACATATCACATTACATATGGACGCATGTATGCGGATCCCGTGATGACATATTAGGATTGCTGGAGACTTCTTTATGCATCTTGTGGTCTGCTCTTGGGCTGAACTGCATCTCATGAACTGCATCTATAACCTTCTTCCTGAAGGCCTCAGAGAGCTCTTTGGATCTTGCCATGGTGATCTTCTTCACCCCTCAACCATCAAGATCAGACCAGACTAAACGTCTGAGGTTTAAATAAGACAGACTCCTCCAGAATAATTCTTTCCAACCATGTTCTGATCATCTGTAGCCGATGTTCTGCTCCTGAGTCTGATTCTACACATTAGAAGGAGTGATACATGTGTGTGTGTGGGGGTGGAGGTTGAATGGTTTCCTCACAGGAAAATTACATCTCAATTAATTCCATTTTATAAATGATGACATTTCTTCAGGTGTGTGAGTTTAGTTAGATTACCTCCATCTCTCAGTGTTGATCACATGAAGATCAAATGATTGTGTAAAATGAATGAAGTGAATATTGTTTTTAGCCTATTTGTGGTGTTTTCTGTATCTCAGCCTTTTTACGGAAGCTTGAACCTGCATATTCAGTGGAGAAAGGCAAGAGGATCCAAATGAGTGTGGAGCTTGCAGACCCTAATGCCCAGGTGAAATGGCTGAAGAACGGACAAGAGATCAAACCCTCAGCAAAGTAAGTATTTGTACAGAGTTCAGCGAGTTCTACATTGCCAAAATGAGTGCTGAACGTATTTCCTCTCAGGAGACTGCATGAATGTGTATTTCTGGTTTTACAGGTATTTGTTTGAGACCATCGGGGGAATCCGCAAACTCACCATCAACAAGTGCACACTCTCTGATGATGCTGCATATGAGTGTGTAGTTGGAGAGGAAAAGTGTTTCACAGAGGTCTTCGTTCAAGGTGAATTATCATCATCATCATCATCATCATCATCCTTTACAGATCTGTACATGTTACATACATGTAGTTTGAGCTGCACAGAGCACAGAGCACTAGGCTTATCATTTAAAGCTGTGTGCAGTGGTGGAGCGCTTTCCAACTTCATGGGACTTCTGAGTAAAACACTACAAAATTACTTCCATGAATGATGATGTGCACTCCAGTACTCAGTTAGCAGAATACTTTTCTTTAATGCTTTTAGACAAATAAACCCCCTGAACCCCAGGTTTATTATTCAGTTATTAGTCCCACCGAGTTCAGTATGTACGTTAATGACTAATGTAGGTATGAAAGTGATTTAAGGGTCTAAGGGGTAAAATGTTTCTAAAGCAGAGCACAACATCAAAAACAGCAGGTCTGCAGGCAGGTTTCTCTGTGTAGAAAACCTCAACATTAGCTAAACACATCAGAATGAACAAAATGTAGGTTTGCTTAAACATGAGTTTTATATGTTTACTGAATAATAAGCCATTAAGTGAGAATTAATTATTTGTTGTAATATTAATTACATATATAAAAGCAATAGTAAATCATACTCATACTGTACAATTTTACACTTGTTGAAATTACCTGAAGCCTGGTCTAGTTTTCGGCGGGAATCACTTAACAATTACATATATATTAGCAAAAGTATATTATATTATCTCTGTCTCTGTCTCTGGATAATACTGTGTTGAGTGAGAAAATGTTACAAAATATCAGGACAAATATTTACAGTTCTACAGTACTTGTTACATATTTCTATGTGCAGATTACGTTTAGATGTTTTTTTCTATAAAATGTATTATATGCTTATTATTATTATGTATTATATGCATTTTTGTCATCTTCTCTTTTTTATGCCAGTGTTGTTTAATCAAACTTTACTTTTTGCACAAACACTACAGTTTTCTCTCAGCAAGATTGTAAAATGCTGTGTTGCGACCCTGTAAATGCTGGGTGAAGTTTATTGGTGATGAGTGAGAATATGTGTGTGTGTGTGTGTGTGTGTGTGTGTGTGCAGAGCCTCCGGTCACCATTACTAAGTTGCTGGATGATGTCCATGTGGTGGTGGGTGACAAAGTGGAGTTTGAGGTGGAGGTGTCTGATGAAGGAGCAAATGTCAAATGGTGAGAGGACATCAACGAATAAATACTACTACTAATAATAATAATAATAGAGGGAAATAATATTTTTTTATAAACAAAAGCAGAAGATAAGATGTGTGGCATTTGGCTTTATAGCTAAGTTCAGGTTTCCAGGTCTGGGCCTAAGATCTAAGCGTAGTCCTGCCTTTGTTTGTGCTCTGTTCTTATAGTTCGTACTCTTTCTTCAGTGCACTGTTTTGTGTCTTCCTAACTGTCATAAGTTTTCCTGTGTTGTTCTGACTCCGCAGGATGAAGGATGGGGTGGAGCTGAGTCGCGATGGGAAGTATCGCTTTAAGAAGGATGGAACTAAACACTGGCTGATCATCAACGAGGCCACCAAGGAGGATATTGGAATGTACTATGTCTTTACTAGTGGGGGAGAGTCAAAGGGAGAGTTGGAAGTGGAAGGTACATGTTAGAAATTATTACATTCATTGAGAGTGTCTACCTTTAATTAACTCTATATAACATTAAAATAAACCCAAATAAACATAAAGTCAGTGATCAGTGAGAGTGTCTACCTGTAATTAACTCTATATAACATTAGAATAAACCCTAATAATCATAAAGTCAGTGATCAGTGAGAGTGTCTACCTGTAATTAACTCTATATAACATTAGAATAAACCCTAATAATCATAAAGTCAGTGATCAGTGTGAGTGTCTACCTGTAATTAACTCTATATAACATAGAATAAACCCTAATAAACATAAAGTCAGTGATCAGTGAGAGTGTCTACCTGTAATTAACTCTATATAACATTAGAATAAACCCTAATAATCATAAAGTCAGTGGTCAGTGAGAGTGTCTATCTGTAATTAACTCTATATAACATTAGAATAAACCCTAATAAACATAAAGTCAGTGGTCAGTGAGAGTGTCTACCTGTAATTAACTCTATATAACATTAGAATAAACCCTAATAAACATAAAGTCAGTGGTCAGTGAGCGTGTCTACCTGTAATTAACTCTATATAACATTAGAATAAACCCTAATAAACATAAAGTCAGTGGTCAGTGAGCGTGTCTACCTGTAATTAACTCTATATAACATTAGAATAAACCCAAATAAACAGAAAGTCAGTGGTCAGTGAGAGTGTCTATCTGTAATTAACTCTATATAACATTAGAATAAACCCTAATAAACAGAAAGTCAGTGGTCAGTGAGCGTGTCTACCTGTAATTAACTCTATATAACATTAGGATAAACCCAAGTAAACATGAAGTCAGTGGTCAATGAGAGTGTCTACCTGTAATTAAATCTATATAACACTAGAATAAACCCTAATAAACAGAAAGTCAGTGGTCAGTGAGCGTGTCTACCTGTAATTAACTCTATATAACATTAGGATAAACCCAAGTAAACATGAAGTCAGTGGTCAATGAGAGTGTCTACCTGTAATTAACTCTATATAACATTAGGATAAACCCAAGTAAACATGAAGTCAGTGGTCAATGAGAGTTTCTACCTGTAATTAACTCTATATAACATTAGGATAAACCCAAGTAAACATGAAGTCAGTGGTCAATGAGAGTGTCTACCTGTAATTAAATCTATATAACATTAGAATAAACCCTAATAAACAGAAAGTCAGTGGTCAGTGAGCGTGTCTACCTGTAATTAACTCTATATAACATTAGGATAAACCCAAGTAAACATGAAGTCAGTGGTCAATGAGAGTGTCTACCTGTAATTAACTCTATATAACATTAGGATAAACCCAAGTAAACATGAAGTCAGTGGTCAGTGAGCGTCTACCTGTAATTAACTCTATATAACATTAGAATAAACCATAATAAACAGAAAGTCAGTGGTCACTGAGTGTCTACCTGTAATTAACTCTATATAACATTAGAATAAACCCAAATAAACAGAAAGTCAGTGGTCACTGAGTGTCTACCTGTAATTAACTCTATATAACATTAGAATAAACCCTAATAAACAGAAAGTCAGTGGTCAGTGAGCGTGTCTACCTGTAATTAACTCTATATAACATTAGAATAAACCCAAATAAACATGAAGTCAGTGGTCAGGATGTGCTGTTGGTAAAGCTATTGATAGTAAAGTTATTCATATATATTTCTCAGAAGAACACAGTTAGAAAAGCACAGGTTTTGGGTGCTTGTTTATTTTAAAGAAGGACTCAGTAGATAAACTAGGGAACTGGCAACTGACAATACTAGGGGCCCTATCGCACACCCTGCGCAAGGCGTGTCGCAATGCTCATTGCTATCTTCCACCCCGCCAACAGTCTATTTTAACGCCTTCCATCTGCGTCGTTTAAATAGTAGCGCTGCTTGTGAATATATCCACTCTCTGTGGTCTCGAAATGAAGGGTGTTTAGGTCAGTTTCTGGCGTATTTCTGTCTTGGCAACAGAAAACACAGGAGCACCATTGACTGAAAACACCCCAGGCAGACGTCAACAGTCAGACGTTCATTGCTATCTTGGCAGGGAATTGTCAACACAGGAGCGTGCAGCCCAACACTCGTACACCCCTGCTTGCACAAACCCATAGCACAGTTGGCAGCTATACAAACTTTTACATCAACAATAAACAGGATCAAAATAAAATAACGTTCTTCTTGGGGCGAGCCGCTTCAGCACGCCTTCCCAGACCGACCGTGCACGATGCGGCACTGAAATAGCAATCCGCTAATAGTCAAACCTTAAGCCTTAAAAAGAATGGTTATAATTCTATAGGTGTTTTTTACACTTAGTACATGCTTTTTGCCCGTTTTGAGCTGTGCAAAGCATCCTTTTCCATTGCTATGATAGCAAAGACATACTGACATGCCCTAAATCAAGCTGCATGATGTGCGGTTGACGGCTTGCCTAAATATTGCTAATATAGGGCCCTAGATGTCTTCCAGAAAAGCTCAGTCAGAGCTTATTCATTTATATTTATTCTAATGTGTGCATTTTTTCTTTCTTACTGGATACAGCTTTACATGCTATTTTCACTTTGCATAGTACTTAATATCCTAAAACCTTTTTTAAAAATATCCACTTTCTTGTATTTCAGTATTTTATCTATTCTCTCTTTGATCTCTCTTTATTTGTCCTTGTTTTATCTTTATTCTGATTGATCAAATAATGCAACTACCAACTAATCAGCATTGTTGGCATAAAGGTTTAATAGATCCACAAAAAATATGGATACTAGAACTTTATATTGAACACACACAAACGTATACACTCTAACAGGTACTCACCTCTCGTCTCACTGTTCCTCAGATAAACAACTGGAGGTGCTGCAGAGTATTGCTGATCTGACCGTGAAGGCCGCTGAGCAGGCTATGTTTAAGTGTGAAGTGTCTGATGACAAAGTAACTGGCAAGTGGTTCAAGGATGGAGTGGAGGTCATTCCTAGCGACCGCATTAAGATGACACACATCGGCAGGTAAATCCATCAGCACTCACAGGTCCTAACACATGAAGCTGATGAATGGCCTTATACGCACCTCTATTTGACAGAGGTAGATATATATGTCATGTATGTTTACATTACCTCTGAATTATTAACGTACATGTCTGTATGACCATGAACACACACCCCATGCTGCAAATCATGGCAATTACTCTGTCCTGCTTTATATCAGATCACAGTTAGACTGATGAAGTCTACATGCAGCAATATATTTAATTTTTTATTTTCTGTAGTTTCTTGTATTTACTGATTTGCCTCTTAGGGGGGGATCTAACTTTTACTTCAGTTTTATTGGGAAAATTTGTTTATTGAAATGAAAGAAATTTCTTCAAATTCAAAACATTCTGTTGCTGTCAGACCAAAACCTTGTATCTCCATTTTTGCCATTTTTCACTTCACAAAGTCATCCACCACCCCTTTTCAAATTGCTGCCGATGCAGCTGGGCAGCCGACACGCTCAGAGGAAAGCACGGCCGATTGGGCTCTCAGCGGCTGATGGCAAGGCAGCATGGCTCAGGATTCGACTGCACTGCCGTAGTAACTGCTTAGCCATTTTTTATAATGTGAATTTGGACCAACTGTACTAGTAATTCTAATAAAATCTTTTTACATTGAATTATTTTGAAAGCTAAGAGGGTTTTGCCCTTCTCCTTTAAAGTTGCCAATTTGGAGATACAAGCTTTTTGCGTGACTGTGACAAAATGCAGTGTGTGACCAAAAAGCTGCAATAAGCTTCTCAGGCCAAATATTAGTCACATGCATCATTTCTGCTGTGATAACAACAGTGTTACTCCTGTAAATTTGCATTTTATGTTCAAGCAGCACTGATGCCCAGCACTGACATTCCAGTATAACCACTATAGGATGCACAGGTCCTTTATAGGTCTGCATGTGACTGCTTCAGCAGACATGGTGGAACACTGGGACACTCTGTCTGACCAGCACAATTACCAGACCTCAACCCTGGTCCTCAATTTGGAACAGCCACTGAAATAGACCCACACGTGAAATGTAGCTAAAATGTGTGGAGCGGACTAAATGGACAGGACCTCTCTTACTGATGTCATTGACTGATGTAACCCTGAACTCACAGAATTGACACTGTTATTAAGGAAAGAGGCCAGTATTAGAGAATGAATGATATTCACCGATCAGCCATAGCATTAGCACCATTGACAGGTGAGGGCAGCAAGTGAGCAGTCCGTTTTTGAAGTTGGTGTATTAAAAGCAGGAGCAATAGGCAAGAAGGCAGGTCTTTTGGGGGTGTTTACGCTATGCAGTGGTCAGTACCTACCAGCAGTGCTCCAAGGAGGGACAACCGTTGAAACAAGGACAGAGTCATGGGCACCTAAGGCTCATTGGTATGATCAATGGAGGCCCCACCTCACAACTTACAGGACTTAAAGAATCTGATGCGAATGTTGGTCTTGGTGCCAGATATCACAGATGACACCTTCAGAGATCTTGTGGAGTCCATGCCTCGAATGGCCAGAGCTGTTGCAGCGGCACAGGGGTGAACCACTCAACGTTAGGGAGGTGGTATTAATTTTACGGCTGATCGATTTGTATTTTTAAAATTTATGAAATATACATATGTATAATACTTGTGACGTTTTTCTTATTGAGTGAAAACGTTCTAAATAAGTTAGAAAGAGTGCCACTGTCACTCTTACTTTGTGATTTATCCCAGCCTTTGCAGTTACTGAATTATAGTTACCACGGAAACTGTCACTTTTAGACAAGACTGTACTCAGAGGCAACCCTGAGGTCATGTAGACTGCTGTTGCCTTGGTAACACTGGGTCATGATCACTCAGGATCCACAAACTGTTGATTGATGATGTGAAACCAGAGGATGCAGGAGACTACACCTTCGTCCCTGATGGCTATGCACTCTCACTCTCCGCCAAGCTCAATTTCTTAGGTAACACACACACACACACCATTATGTACTGTGTGCTTTTTGAGTAACCTCTTTTTGGGGGGGTAAATAGTATGACTGTATTTATATTTAAATTCTGCTGTTCTCCACCTAACCTTACCATAACTGTAACATCAGCATCCAAACATCAGCTTTGGTCTCTTTTTTTTAACCCTCTTGCTTAAAAGGTGCAGGGAAACATTTGTTCTTGTGGCGAGCAGCCAAATGTTCCCACGATAAACTGACACTGTCACACAAAAACCTTGTATCTTTAAAACAGTAAATTTATAGAAGTTAAAACCATCTTAACTTTCAGTGGAAGTCAATGTAAAATTATTTTATTTCATTTTGGAGCATTTCTATTGGTCTATTCGTGTAAAGAACACCTGCCAGATTCACATTATGTCAAAAAGTGAAAAGTAGAGATGCACAGTTTTTGATTGACAGTGCAGAAATGTTCATTAACCACTTGCAATGCAGAAAAAGCTATATTTAATTTTATATGTTGTGCTAATCTACCAGTATTTGGTTTCTTTGTTTCCTACAGAAATCAAGATCGATTATGTTCCTCGTCAGGGTAAGATTTTCATTCATGTAGCACTCATACACAATTTCTGCAGTAGTTAAAACATTATTTACCTTCAGTGTATTTGTCACTAAATCACTCGTCAGCTTTCTCCACTTCTCTTCTCTCCTTCTAAAGACCCTCCCAAAATCCACCTGGACGCCACTGGCAGCATGGTCAACAAAAACACCATTATTGTGGTTGCTGGCAATAAACTGCGTCTGGACGTGGAGATCACAGGAGAGCCGGCGCCCACTGTCTGCTGGAGGAAAGGACCTACTGTGAGGAACCCACTATGCAGGAATAGCGTGTAGCAACTCAACATGATAAGAAACTGAAAGCTTTAAACTCTTACACTGAACATCTTGTCACAAAAATATTATTATAATATAGAGTTTGTCAGGCAGTAGGAGGCCTTGACTAACGTTTAGGGACACCTTGTCATGAATGAGTTATTTTTATCACAGATCATCTGCTCAGTAAATCACTGATATTAGAATAAGCACTAATAATCATTGGAACATCTCCAAAGTTCTCCTCATTGAGTCTAGTGTTATTTAGAGTTCTCCTCAGATCAACACCTGGTTTGGTGGTAAATCAGGGCTTAATGATGGTAAATCAGGTGAGCTGCTGCTGCTGCTGCTGCTGATGGGGTTGAACACATCCTCCATGCTGTGCTGGCTGGACTGGGGGGCGTCCAGGAGAACCCTGGAGGAACCGAGCTCTGTTCTTCAGACTAGCTCACCGACAAGATCTCACTACTTTCTTTCTTCAGAATGAAAAGCTCTTGTTTCTCCTTTTTACTGGATTTATGTTCAACTGCATCTGTTCTGATGAGATCTGGAGCTTCTACAGTAAAAACACTCTCACTGCTGAGAGACATGATTTAGTAGAATGTTATTAGGTGCCCAAAATTCTGCACAGTACTGTCTATAGCTTCATCACTCAGCAGGTGTTTGAATAGTTTTTTGGTGGACCCTTTGCAGGAAATCGCAAACACAGAAGGCCGGGTGCGGGTGGAGAACAGGAAGACTCTGAGCAGCTTTGTGATAGAAGGAGCAGAGAGAGGAGATGAAGGCCTTTACTGCATCACTGTCATCAACCCTGCAGGAGAGGACAAGGCTGAACTAAACATCAGGGTTGTGGGTGAGGGAGTGTTTGTGTGTGATTTTTGTCCATGTTTGTTTTTTTGCTTAAAGTTGATGAACATTTAAGCATACAGTTTGTCTTTTACTCCAGATTTAATTTAATATTACACTGGAGGCTAATGTGGCTAAAGAGTAATGGATACATACCCCACATACATACCCCACCCATTAGCATGGTGCAATCCTTAATCATAGCACGCTCTCCACATGGAGATGAAGGTGTTCAGTAATCTCTAATAGACTTACTTACGTGGTTTTGGATACAGTATGTATATTAGGTAGCAAGTGAACAGTCAGTTCTTGAAGGTGATGGAGGTGTTGAAGCAGGACAAATTGACAAAAGTAAGAATCGGAGACATCTGAGACACTGGGTCAGATCTCCAAAACGAACAAGCAGGTCTTGTGGGGTGTTCTCGGTATGCAGTGGTCAGTACCTACCAAAAGTGCTCCCTACTAAAAGAAGTGAGGCGATCAGTAAACTGGTGACAGCGTCTTGGGCACTAAGTCTCATTGATGCTCATGGAGGCCCCACCTCAGAACTTACAGGACTTAACTTAAGGATCTGCTGCCAACATCTGAAGGTGACCAGATACCACAGGCGACCTTCACAGGTCTTGTGGAGTCTGTGCCTTGAATGGTCAGATCTGATGTGGTGGCACAAGTGGGACAGACAGTGTTAGGCCAATCAGTGTATATATATATATATATATATATATAAAACCAACTGACAGTGCTGTTTTTAGGTGTAAAAAGGTTGGCATTGCCGTGTAGCTCCAGTGCAAAGCCAAAGAAGCACATTTAGAGTTTTTTGAGAAATAGTGTAAGTGAATTTTTGCCAAACAACTACTTAAAGCTCTCACAGTCCATCCCTTGTTTTGATTCCTTTCTCTATGGTTACCTCTCTTTCTACAACACTCCTTTAGTTACCATACTTTACTGTAGCTCCCACATTCACCTCTATCCTCTCCTCTTGTACCTTGTTGTGTTTAGATGTCCCTGATCCCCCCGAGAATGTTCATTGCTCCGGAGTTGGAGAGGATACGGCAACCATCCTCTGGGAACCACCCAAGTTTGACGGTGGAGTTCCAATCAAAGGCAAGCATCTTTTGCATGTCCAGCAGAGGAGTTTTTTAATTAATTGACCTAATTGTCTTCAGGCTGCTTAGAGTTTGTGTTTTAATCCATTCTTTTCAGAGATTTCTGCTTTTACGCCTGTTTGTGGTACTAGCCTTTAGATCTCTTTCCAGGGTATCTAATGGAGAGGAAGAAGAAGGGCTCCTCCAGATGGACTAAGCTGAACTTTGACATCTATGAGTCAACCGAGTATGAGGCAAAGAAGATGATTGAGGGCGTGCTGTATGAGATGAGGGTGTTTGCTGTCAATGGCATTGGTGTCTCCCAGCCCAGCGCCTCCTCCAAACCCTTCATGCCTATTGGTGCGTAGAGCATTTATGTGTTTTAATTTGCTCATCAGATAATAATTAGTTCCTTCATGTCAGAGAATCCCCTTATCGGTTTGGCTTGTCCTATTTCCTATCAAGTTCCATACCGTCAATTGTCATTGTCACATGTGTATTGTTAACCTGCTAAATGTTTTGTGTGTTAAGGCTTGTGGATACTCAGATTAGTCAGAATGCATATCAGTAATTAAGTGCTAGAAATGATTTCAGGTTGGTACCTAAATTTTCTGTTATCTCAACCTGCCAACACTGAATAGTAGCATTTCAGTAACCCTGGGTTTGGTATTTCACTCACTCAGCCCCTTGTGTTACATCATTTATGTTGAAACTGTGCAACAGCTCGACATTAATATACAGTTTAAAAATACTAACCTGAGATGGACCTTTTTCTGCTTCTTTATTGGCTAATTCATTAAAAACGTAGACTAAAAGTAGACTATCAAATTCCTATAACTACTTAAACACTCAAGTTACACACAGGGTAAAACACACGACTAACATCATCTCATCACGCAGTGTGAGTGTGTGCTGTTACAGGATTGGATCAGAATCATGCTTTGTGATGTCCCATCCAGCATGTTCTTATTCATCCATACCCACTACCCATACCACTGATACTAGTAGGTTTTACTAACCCAGCTGGAGTGTAGTGTATGGGTTCTTTGCCAGAGAACCTCTCGCTCTCTGTCTCACTTCCTATATCTCTCTTTTTCACTCATAGCCCCGACCAGTGAGCCAACCAGGCTGATGGTGGATGATATCACTGATAATACATGTGCCCTGAAGTGGCTCCCCCCAGATAGAATTGGCGCAGGAGGTGTGGATGGATACATTATTGAGTACTGCATTGAAGGAGGTGAGTATGGTAATGTGGGCCACTATGCTGACTTAGCAGGGGTGATTCCTAGTGTACATCAGAGATATTTAGCGAGGAATGAGGCCGGTGAAAACAAAGGCTAAACACAGACTAAACCTTCAAACCTATCAGTAATATCAAAAGATTTGTATTTAGACCTTTAGAGGTGATGAAAATGGCTATTACTGACATTTAATCTGCATATTTTTGTTTTTTTTTTAAGACGAAATACATGAGCAGGTGTACATGTTACGTACTGAGTCTATATTGTACAATATTTAGCCTACACTGCATGATCTGGGTCTTTGATATTATATAATATGCATAGATGAGTAATAACATTAACATCACGCATAGAGGTCAATGATGTAGATTATCCCGTAACAATAGTGCATCAATGTCTGACAAACACTAACTGAACAGGTGTATCACTGTGTTCATCATTAGAACATTATCAAAGTTCTCCTCATGGAGTCTAGTATTATTTAGAGTTCTCCTCATATCAACACCTGGTTTGGTGGTAAATCAGGGCTTAATGATGGTAAATAAGGTGAGCTGCTGCTGCAGCTGCTGCTGCTGATGGAGTTGAACACATCCTCCACGCAGTGCTGGCTGGACTGGGGGGCGTCCAGGAGAACCCTGGAGGAACCAAGCTCTGTTCTTCAGACCAGCTCACCAACAAGAACTCACTGCTTTCTTTAGAATGATGAATGCATGTTGAATGCAGAAACAATGGTCAAGCATGAAGACAAGAAGAACTTTGACAAGGGCTGAGTTGTTATGGCCAGACAACTGGGTCAGAACATCTAAAAAAAGGCTTGTTAGCAGTAACTACTGATAAAGTGGTCCAAGAAAGGAGAAATCAAAAACTGTCGACAAGGTGTTGGGTGCCCAGGACTCCTCGATGTGTGGAGCCTATTCCGTCTGGATGGAACCAAAAGAAGAACATTTTAAAGCTGGTTACGAGAGGAATATGTCACAACACACAGCTGCTGCATGTAGGGCTGTGTAGTCAGAGTGCCCATGCTAACCCCTGTCCACCATTAAAAGCGCCTACAATAAGCACACAAGCATCTGGACTGAACTTTGGAGCACAATGGAAGAAGATTGCCTGGTCTGTGGAGAACTGTTTTCTTTTGCATCACTTGGATAGTCAATACTTTTGCCTTCTTACCTGTGGGATGTGCTGGATCTGCTTCAAGTCCACCTCACAACCGACAGGATCTAAAGGATCTGATCAGAGGCTACCGTCTTGGTGCCAGAAACCCTATTGCAGCTTCAGAGGTCTTGTGGAGGGAGCTGCTCTGGTGGCACGCATATGAAAAACAGCATTTTACACAAGTGGTCTTAATGTTTTGTCCCACTTGAGTGTTCTAGGACTTTATTTAGTGTTGCTACTGACCTATATGTGTCTCCTTTTGTGCCTCTCATCCTGGTAAATACATAGGCGCTTATGATCGCACAAGGCAGGCCGATCTTTTATCAGTGCTCTGCAGTTGGGGCCATCAGGCTGATGAGGCCATGATTTTTGAGTAAATCTGCATAGAAACAGTTGCCCTCAGTCTGTACATCTGCACTACCGTAACATTTGAGTAATTAGCCTCAGGCCAGAGGAGGTTATAAATAGGAAAATAGACGTCATCTACCATCTTAGGATTTATATGTACATGAGCAAAATGTCAGTCTTAATCTTTGCTCATTAGCCTCTCGGCTCAATGTGTGTGATTTGTTTTGCACACAAGAGTTCTGATGTTTTGAGAGGTGCTCCCTGAAGACAAATGCTTTATTTTTATTCATTTATTGCAAAAAATAAATATTTGGTTTGGCTGTTTATGCATGTGTACTTACTCATGTGTTTGTGTGTGTGTGTATGTGTGTGTGCGTGTCTCAGAGAGTAAGTGGGTGCAGGCCAACGAGGTCCCCGTGGAGAAGAACATGTATCGTGTTCGGGAGCTGCAGGTGGGGGAGAAGTATTTGTTCCGGGTGACAGCCGTCAACATTGCTGGCCGCAGCCCCCCTGCAGAGATAAATCAAGGAGTCACCATTAGAGAGATCACTGGTGAGGGAATCTCTCTTACCTTCCATACACACACTCCCAGACATCTCATCTATGGATGAACATTCTCCCACAGGCACATTATGTGTTCCTAACTGATAAACAAACAACCCTGACACATTTAAGAACGTCATGCTTTCAATTTCTTACACTAAGCTGCCTACCATTGGAAAGTAGTCGTGGAAAAAAGGAATTATGACCATTTCTAGAACTTGCTAGAACAATGCAGACATTTTAAGTGGACCTCAAGGGAAAACCTAAATTCAAGGAAAATACAAGGCACATGGAGGACCAACGCAAATTGCAGAGCACCCACAACACTGGTTTAGAAGACATTTATAAGTCTAGGAGCCCTATCTTACACCCTGCTCAAGGCACGTTGCGTTGCTCATTGCTATCTTCCACCCCGCCAACCGTCTATTCACACTCCTTCCGCCTGCATCCTTTAAACAGCAGCGCTGCTTGTGTATCGGTATATCGGTGGTCTCGAAATGAGGTGTGTTCAGGTCCATTTCTGGCGTATTGCTGTGGCACAGACACACAGACATGCCCCAAAAATCAAGCTGCACTTGAGCATAGGTGACAACTCGGCTAAAGAGTCCCGTAATCTTTAAGCAAACCGCGAAAATCACTTCTGACCCAAAGCATCCACTTTCCTCTGCTTTTGAGCTGCGACCTCATGGTCCCAGGTACCATACCTATGTTAACATAGCCTATCTAGTATTTCTACATACAGCACATTCATAGTAATCCCTGTAGACACGTTCTCTTATTTTCCTGTGTGCAAATCCAGAGCAGTTCCCGTACACATGTTCTGTTCTCGCACAGCATACCAATCACACAGGCCATGTGCGCCTCTCTTTCCTTTCCAGAGCGCCCCAAGATTCGTCTTCCCCGGCAGCTGAGGACTAAGTTTATAAGGAAGGTGGGCGAGAAGGTCAACCTCGTTATTCCCTTCCAGGTCAGTCCACTGGTTATGTACTCTTCTGAACATCTATGTAGTTTCATAGGTTCTGTCTTGTGTGTATCGTACATGTCTCAACACAGAGTTGGCACCAGCTCTCCTCATAGAGATCTACCTACCTGCACAGTTCCACACATTTGCATAACTTCCTGATTATTAAGGTCATCTGAAAATAGATCTCTAGGAGGAGAGTGTGGCTAAATTCACATTACAGAGATCAAGTAGCACAAATCCCTTTTATTCTGCTTAACTGAGACATAAGCCCTAGTTGGATTGGATTAGTTTATCAGGGGGTGCCTGGAACATTTTTTACGCATCTCCTCAGTGATAAATCTCCTGCATCAGGATGAGGATAAAATCTCTGCAGTATGAGCGCTAGTAGGTTGTGTTTTCTACAAACATGGATATTATTTATTGTGTGATCATTATTTCTAGACAAATAAACATTGGTCCATGTTCAGAACTATCTTCCTAAGAATTTTCTTGAAATTGTTTTTGAGCAAAATCCAGAAAATAACAGAAAATAAAGAACGTTTGTCTTAAGAACACTTGGTGAAAAAGGCCCATAAATATTGTGCATTTGTGAATATAACGTAATGCTTTATATCTGTAGCTGCCATCATAATCACCCCTTTAATCAGCCTGCAGGATCTGCCTTTCTTGTTTATTTGATTTTCTTTATCCTGTTAACACTCTCCATTTTGTAGAGAGGAAATTCTACCACCCAGACCAAGTAAACATTTGAAACTATTGAAACTATTCTAAAACATCCATAGTTTAGCGATTTGGAAAGTGTTTAATGTGGACAAGCTTTCTACAAGACTAAATATAGCACGAAGCGTGGTAAGAAACATATTTTCCAACATGAGGCAACATCTGCCTGAAAAAATACAGAGAGACGTGTCTCCAGACAGGACTGAAATGATGAGTTTAGTGAAAAAAACAATTCTCAGGGGAGCAGGAAGAAAAACACTGACATGGCTGATCTAGAAAGAAGTAAATACACTAAACAGCTTCATATTAGAGTTATATAAGAATAAGTTGAATAATAAGTTGAAGTACAGTAACAAGTAACATCAGATGATTCTGAGCAGGATCTGCACACCTGCGCACACAGATGTCCAGCTCACCTCGCCCACCTCTACCTAGCACATTTGTCTCCCCTTATAGGGAAAACCACGCCCCGTAGTGACCTGGATGAAAGACGGAGCCCCACTGGACCCAGCGCTGGTCAACATCCGCACCAGTGAGGTGGATTCCATTCTTTTCATCCGACAGTCCACCAGAGAGCACTCAGGACAGTACACGATGTCCGTACAGATTGAGAACATGGAGGACAAGGTCACCATCGAGATCCAAATCGTGGGTGAGTGGGGTTGGGAATGGGAATACACACTTCTCTCAAGAACCTGAAACCGTAAAGGACTGTATGGGAACTGTGTGCGTCTCAGAAACTACAAAACTGTAGGATAATTTAGAAACAAACGCAACAAACAGTGTTTCAGTTGCTAGAAGTAGAATGGTCCAGAAATAATCTGAATAATTTCACATGCAGAATGCTAATAGATCATGAAGACAAATATGTTATTATGTATATACATATATGTTTATAGACACATACATCCTTATCACATATCACACATATCACTGTCATGTGAAAAAAGTAGAAAACCCCCTAAAACTTCAAGACAAGACAAGAGATCTGTTCTGAGTGCTTTTTAAACCCCTTCCCAGACTTATCTTCTCATCTGTGTCTACACCCTTCTTTCTGAAGGCCTCAGAGAGCTCTCTGGATCTGGCCATGATGGTGATATTCACCCCTCACTTCAACCATCAAGAATTATTATCAGCACTTCAGATATCTTTGCTTACTAACTGTAACAGCTCCTACCCTGTCTGACTCTTATGTCCATAAACCATTAGCTATTTTAGCGTCTTTCACTCACTGCTCTTGCAGTTTCAAAAGCAGCTCATCAGAAAAAACTTTCTCTAATCTAGGCTTTCTTTAATCCAGCTAGTTGATTTGTTGATGCATTTTGGGTCATTTTTAAACACTTAAACCGAGTCATGTTTGTTAACCCTGGCCATTCTGTGTTCGATTGTCTCTTTACATCTCCATTTTCTCACCTGCTGAATTATTGAACTTCCAACAGATTGGTTGGGTTGCGCAGGAGTCGCGGTTGGGTTAGGTCAGAGTGACTGTGAGGATTATTCCGTGGGGAAGGGTTGGGATTATTGCGGGTGTAGAGCAGGATTAGGGTGGGATTAACGGACCCTCACTCCTTTTTCCCGCTGGGAGAGGAGCTAATGAGAGCGCTGAAACCGCTCTGATGAGCCAGACAGCCACTTAGTCACACTGAGCTGCCAGCATCCTGCAGCACAGCCAGGATTAATGCCAAATACACACAGACACACATACTCGCACACACGAATATCTCCTCCCTCTCTCCTTATGTGTGTGTGTGTGTGTGTGTGTATATATATATATATATATATACACACACACACATAAAACTCATTTTTCAATTCTCCATGTCATGGATTCCATCAAGTTGCTGGAAACATTCCTTTGAGATTCCGGTCCATGTTTTTATGACTGCATCATGCAAATCCTGCAGATTTTACAGGAGCACCTTCATGCTGAATCTTCTTTTCTATCACATGCCAAAGGTGTGGATTCAGATCTGGTGCTTAGGAAGAACCACTGAAGAACACTGAACTCATTGTCATGTTCATGAAATCAGTTTGAGACACTTTCTTGGTCATTAAGGGATAGACATGGTTAGCAGCGGTACTCCAATAGGCTGTGGGGATTAAAAAACAATGATTGATTGACTGATTGATTGGCATTAATGGCACAAAGCGTGGCAAGACAACAATCCCCACAGCATTACAGCACCCCCACCAGCCTGGACTGTTCACGCAAGACAGATTGGGTCAATGGATTCATCCTACCTTCAGTGTGAAATCAAGAAATCAAGCTTCATTCAGGTGTTTTTTTTTCGGTCTTCAGCTGGTGGTTGCCTTTCCTTGGCTGACAGAAAGGGAACCTGACATGGTCTTCTGCTGTTGTAGCCGAGATGCTTTCAGACCTTCCACAGTTATACAGAGTGGTTATCTCAGCTACTGTAGCCTTTCTGTCAGCTCCAACCAGTGTAACCATTCACTGTTGACCTCTCTCATCAACAAGGGGCTTCAGTCTGAAGAACTCTGCACAGTAGATGTGTTTTCTTTATGAAACTATTCTAAGGAAACTCTAGAGACTGTTGTGCTGAAAATCCCAGGAGATCAGCAGTTGTACACATCCTCAAACCAGCCAGTTTAACACTGTTTAACCATGCCACACTCAGAATCCCTGAGATCACAAATTTTCCTCTTTCTAATGGTTGATGTGAACATTACCTGAGGTTGCTGGCATGTATCTGCATGATTTTATGCACTGCACTGCTGCCACGCATTTGGCTGATTAATTGCATGAATGAGTAGGTGTACATTCGTCAAGCAAAGAGGAATTACTATGCACAAAATTCTAAATCTCTAAAAAGAAGGACCTAAAGCGGTGGTGGGACTATGTGAACAGGGTATTAGGATGATCAAAGACATCAGAGCTATCATCAAAGTGAAATATGGTAAACTTTGACTCAGCAGAGACCTTTAACAGTTTATTTTCTGAAGCTTAGACCAGTAACTCAGTACCAGTAACTAAGCTATGCGCTCCCTAATCCAGTCAGGTCAGGAGAGTTGTGTAGCAGTGGTCAAATGAGACAGCATCACAGAAAAGCAGAAAAGTAGTGGTCCAGGTGGTCTACCTGGCAGTGTGCAGATGACTTAGCTCCAGTTACACACATTTAGTTAACCAGTATTATCATCAGGGCATTGTACAACAGAAGCAGTAGCTACAGGGCGTAAACGTGAACACAACACAAACTTGACAAACAAGAGGGCGAAAACACACCTGAGACTGGGGGTTTAACTAGGGGACCAGCTACTTGGCAAGAACGACTAGGCCAACCAAATCTGGCACTGCTGCGTAAGCGTGTGTCGCCTTGCTGGAACGAGAGTCGTGGGTATATCTTGGCAGAGAGTGAGTGAGCCTTGCTAAGTCCTTGAATGGCCGGGTGGCCTGCTCGCGAACGAGGACGTAGATCAGAAGCTTGCCTTAACACACCATGGGCAGTAACGGGAACCTCTCGGGCTGCTTCAAGGTTCCAAGCATGCAATACATGAACCAAACACACAACACATGAACCAAACGAGACGGAAGTCCTTAAGTGAGCCTGTGGGTGGCGGCTCGGAATCGCCCCGGGGGAGGGCGTGAAAACGGGGGGCTGACAGTAGCAAGATGGGTTCTAAAGTGAACCTTACGCTCAGATTCAGTCAAATGCTTAAAAACAGATGGAGGCGCTTCACTGTACAGATGGATAATGACCCAGTACATACGTAAAAGCAGCAAAAGAGCTTCTTAGGGCAGGAAAATTTAAATGCAATGAAGCAGTCACTTGACCTTAACCCAACTGAGCCACCGTTCACTTTCTGAAGACAAAACTAAAGCAGAAAGACCCGCAAATGAGTAGCAACTGAAGGCGGCTGTAGTAAAAGCCTGGCAAAACCTCTCAAGGGAGGACACTCATGGTAAATTGGCATTTGGTGATGTCCATGGGTTCTAGACTTCAAGCAGTCAATTTACTATGCTTTGCATTCAAGTATTTACATAACCATCATATTTATAATTACGTTAAGTTTGTCCAATTATGTTGGAGCCAGTAGAAAAACGTCTGTAATTCATACATTTTTGTTAAACCCATTAAATTAAAGCTACTATTTCGGCTATTTTGTGAGACATACTTTAATTGCTTAATTTTTAAATCCATTGTTCTGGTGTGCAGAAATTGTGTCACTGTCCAAATACTTATGGAACTGACTATGTATATCTCCTTTTCTCTCCCACTCCACGCTCTTCGACCTCCACCTCTGTTTCTCTCTTCCTCTAAATGTCTTTGTTTATCTGTTTTACTGGACGGTTCCCATTTTTCACACCTCTCTTACACCTCTCCCACCTCTTCTCCTCTCCTTTCCCCCAAATGTGTCCATCCCTCCCCTTCCTACTCTCTGCATCTCCTTCTCTTTTGATTAACCCACTGCAACCTGTGTCTTTAAAAAAATGAGGACACTGTGTCTATGTTTAGCTGTGTAGTGATGTCTTCCTCTTTTTTTCACTCCTTTCAATTTTCCAACACACACACACACACACACATCCTTATGGACACAGAGAAGCCAGGCCCCCCCATAGCTGTCACTGTGACTGATGTCTGGGGCTTTAACGCTGCTCTGGAATGGAAACCCCCCAAAGACAATGGCAACAGTGAAATCACTGGATACACCATCCAGAAGGCTGACATGAAAACTAAGGTCAGTGCAGAAGACAAACACATACAAGTTTGTTTAGATACCGTGTCAGGAGGTCAGGCGCATGTTCCAGATTGAGAATCTAGAGTATCTAAAGTAGCGTTATATAGAGCCCTCACTATTAGAACAGCAAGGCCAAATCTTATCTGTTCATTTTTGCTATACATTGAAGACATTTGGGTCTGAAATTAAAAGAGGAATATGGAATGGTACTTCAAATTTCAGCTTGTTTCCCTGATTTCTACATTTTCTAATTAAGTTGCATCAGATTTGATGTTTCTCAGTGTTTCTGTTAATATCTTTATCTGATAATACAGGGCAGAAATATGGCTCAGACAGTCTGTAGAGCCTGCCCTTTCCTTTGCCAGCTTGTACATGACTCATATCCAAAATTACAGGGCTGTGAAGACAAGTCGAGATACTGGTCCCTGCCTTTTGCTGTGTCTAACTGATGGGCTCATGTGTCCGTCATCTACTTCTCATCTGTAATTGGTGTATTTGTGTGTCAGTCTATGGTTTTGGGTGAAACTGACCAATGGACAAACGTCTCTTGACGTTTACATACTATTTTAAATACTATTTCCACCATTTCACTGCTTTTGTAAAGCTAAGACTCTGGTAAACACATTTTAAGGAAAGAAATATGAACAATGTCTAAAATCAGACTTTCATTTTCACTCAGAGATCTATGTCACATGAGGTCTCATTACAGAGAGAGCTGTGACTGGTCTGAGCATTTTGATATAGAACATGTGGGCTTATCTGGTATGCAAGAACATTGAAGTAGAAAATGCCCTCAGACTCCAACATGGCAGGTGATTGTAGTTGCCCATGTACTCCTGGTCAAATGGCATGTGTAGTTGTCGGTATAAATGAGTCTGGTTCTCGACAGAGACACAGTTCATCACATTTTAAACACAATTACTGCCCATGTGCGTAATTTAACAGAGTGGAAAAATATAAAATATTAAAATATGAAATATGTTCTTACACAGGACTGGTTCACTGTATATGAACATAACCGCAGACCAAGCTGCACCATTTCTGATCTGGTGATGGGAAACGAATACTCGTTCCGCATTTTCAGCGAGAATATCTGCGGCCTGAGCGATGATGCAGGACTCAGCAAGAACAAGGCCGTCATTGCCAAAACAGGTAGCACAGACACTTCTAGTCTTCATGTGGTTCCTGATATGTGATATGATATATAATATACTAGAAACTCCAGATTACATCAGAACAGATAAAGCAGGTGAACATAAATCCAGTAAAAAGGAGAAACAGAAGCTTCTTATTCTGAAGAAAGAAAGTAGTGAGATCTTGTCGGTGAGCTAGTCTGAAGAACAGAGCTCGGTTCCTCCAGGGTTCTCCTGGACGCCCCCCAGTCCAGCCAGCACAGCGTGGAGGATGTGTTCAACTCCATCAGCAGCAGCAGCAGCAGCAGCAGCTCACCTGATTTACCATCATTAAGCCCTGATTTACCACCAAACCAGGTGTTGTTCTGAGGAGAACTCTAAATAATACTAGACTCCATGAGAGAGGAGAACTTTGGAGATGTTCTAATGATGAACACAGTGATGGAGAACTATGACTTTATGTTATTGGTATTTATTTTAATATTAGTGTTTTACTGAGCTAATAAACATGTGACTTTAATAAACACCATGATAAGTAGCTTTATAATTTACAAGTAAACAAACGCTCAGGATTGTGTTTATTACACGTCCACTTTGCTGGTGTACAGTTGGAGTATAGATCTGTTGATGCACAGTTAGCCACACAGCCTCCTGCCTCTTGCTCTGCATCAGTAGTCAGTTTCTGACCACAGAGGCACTCTTGGCTGGATATTTTTGGATACTGGACCCTCTCTCAACCTCTCTCAACATTGACACATTAAAAACCCCAGCAACATCACTCTGCCTGATGCACTCTACCACTGACATGCACACTGCTACACCACACTCCAGTCAGTGTTACTGCTGTGCTGAGAATGGTGCACCACCCAAATTATGCTCATTATGCTGATATTTAGTTTAGATTTGTTTCCCCTTAATTTACACCAGGACTCCAGTTCAAGCAACAGCCATACAAGGAGAGAGACATGAACAGCTCCCCCAAGTTCATAACACCCCTTGTGGACAGGTGTGTCATTGCAGGCTACAACGCTGCCATCAGCTGCGCTGTCCGTGGTTCTCCCAAAGTAAGTGTGTGAGTGTGTGTGTGTGTGTCTAGGCATGCAGATATATTCATCTTACCTAAGGGCACAATACTGCAGCTAAGGGTCAATTAAGGAAAAAAAAACCTTAAATCCACTTTTTGTTTTTTATCCCGTTGCTTCTCTCAGCCTAAGATCATTTGGATGAAGAATAAGATGATAATTGGTGCAGATCCCAAGTTCCTTATGCAGAACAACCAAGGAGTGCTGACTCTGAACATCCGTAAACCCAGCCTGTTCGATGGGGGGCAGTACATCTGCAAGGCCGTAAACGACCTGGGAGAGGACCAGGTGGAGTGCAGGCTGGAGGTCCGAGGTAATCAGTCCACTGTATGGAGATACATGTAATTTACATTTACATTTACATTTACATTTATGGCATTTAGCTGACACTCTTATCCAGAGCGACTTACAGGGTTACTCGTATTACAGAGGTGGGCCAATACAGTGTTAGGAGTCTTGCCCAAGGACTCTTATTGGTGTAGCGCAGCATAGTCACCCAGACCGGGAATTAAACCCCAGTCTCCCACATGGTGTTGTAACTCACTGGCAGGTAGTGGTGTTATCTGTTGCGCCACACCAACCACGAACCATGCCATGCAACCCTTAGAAGTCATTTATCCCCAACAGTAACTAAAGCATGCAGACATACATGAATCGACATGATTTCTCACTCATGATTTGTTAAAACTTGTGAATAATGTGTTTCGAGCAAAATTGGAAATATTTTATTATTATTTGAATTAAATTAAAAGGAGTTAATGTTCACTGTGCTTAATAGAGACATGTTGTCCTGTAAGATAGGCCTGTATTATTTTATCTAAAAACAGTTTGAATGTAATGCACCCAAACACCCACAGAAACACTTGCGATCTACAACTGCGATCAGTCAGGATGCTCACAGCACACAGTCTCATTTGCATATTGCAGCCTTCTGTGATATCAGCATTGCAAAGGCCAGTATTACTGTAACATCTGAGGCGAGGAGGCTGGATGCGAGTGCAGGTTCACTGCATGTGTGCTCTTAAGAGATTCCAGTACATTGTTCATAGAGCAAATAAGATCTGTTAAGTTCCTCCTTTGGAAAATAGCAAAGAAACAAAAAGCAGAAGATGAAGTAATAACAAAAAACAAGCCAGAAAAAAAGAAAATAACTTAAATGACAGAACACAGGTAACAACACCAGCTTTCAAAAGTGCAAGAGAAAGGATGTGTCCCAATTGCACACTTATACTATAAGGTATATAACATACGTTGCTCTCCTGCCACCATCGATGCTGCACTTGCATCGTTCGCCACCCGCCATATTTTTTTTACAGCTCCTCCCATTCTGTTTCCCATTGCATTTCCCATTGGACAACAGTGTCAATCTAAATCATATTTAAATATCAACCAGTTCTAAATATGCATAGTGAGTTTTGAGACATTAGTATTTTTGAGACACTTATGCTCTATACTGCACACTCTATCAAATTAAATCTAATCTAATTACTAAATGGTATGCAATTGGGATGCACGCACTAGCTGCATTCCAAAGCCTAGGCTGCAGCCGAGGTAGGGCTATGTGAGGGCATCACCGGAAAAGTCGACTCTTTCAATTGCAGCTCAAAACCTTTTCATTTCAGATCAAATCAAATCAAATTGATTTGTATAGCTTTTTACAACTAGTGTTGTCACAAAGCAGCTTTACACAATCAGTTATTAGTAAAAGACAAGAAATTAACAACATAAAAAGACATGACATTTCTTCATGGAAATTCATTACAATTATAACAACTAACATTTTAACAAACTCTCTGTACGTGTGCAGAGAACTGTGGGTAACCAAGGGCCAGGAAGGAAACGTCAGTTGGGTCCTTCAAATTGCTCTGATCGTAGGCTGCATTTCTGGGCTGTATACGAAGGGTCCTTCCCTTTGGAACAGCCTTTAATGTTGAGCGGCCGAGAAATGCAGCCTACCTCGGCTGCAGCTCAGGCTTCAAGTTTTAAGCCTATGTCACATGCTTTGATAACTGTCTGCTCACATGAAACAAAAATGCTTACTAATTTCTCAAAATTCACTATGCATATTTAGAACTGGTTGATATTTAAATTATTAAATAAGATACAGCTTTGTGAAATAAAATAACCTAAATTAATAACGTAAACAAATATCCAGAGATAATAACAAAAATAAAATAATAAAAATAACAATATATACACTAAATTTAGACACAAGTACAAGGGTATAAGAGGGTCAAGCGGGTCAAGAGACAGTCTAAAAGACCTGGGTGGAGGATAGGGAACCCTATCCCACTACAGGTGGGAACACTAATGACTGGGCAAAACAGACCCATGTTCAACAGGGCACATGGACCAACAAGGGCAGAAAAGAGGGCACGGCAGGGACACATATTATACAAGTGATATATAGTTCATCCATAACCCCATCATCTCACATCCAGACCCATCTGAGGTAGTGCAGTGAGTGAGTGGTTTTGATTCAGTGGGCACCCTCGTTTAATAAACGAATGATTCTTTTTTTGTTGTTCTTCTCTTTTTTCATTCCGTTTTCTTAATTTTCTCTTAATTCTCTTTTCTTTTTCTTTTTCATTTAGTCTTTAAAGAAAAAGAAGAAGCAAAGAAATGAAGATTGCGACATCAAACGGCACCAGACGAAGCGAGAAATGGGAATTCACGGAAAAACAAAAGGGGATAAATATTGAGATTTGTAGTTTAGCACTTCATCTTCATCTCAGTCTTTATTCTCAGCCATGATTAATAGATGAGCCGGCGTTCTGATGCAGGATACAGGCTAATGGAATATTGGAGTAAAATGGAAATTAGTGCAGTTTAGTCCTGTAATTCGTTTTTGTGTCTTGTTTATTAATGCGCCAGTTCCTCGCATGTCCAAGAACATTCATGAAATAATAATTCACCTCTGCTTTACTGCTGGGGCTTTATGTGTGGCAAGCGTTTGGCAGCTTTGTGGACATTATGAATTCATGAACAAGGAGCTTCCACATGTTTCAGCGTGGAAGTGTTGCAGGCAGGGCCAGTGGAGGTGTGGAGGTGTGAAAGGTAGCGAGGCAGCGGTGGACATGTGATAAAGCATTTCTCCTAAATGTGGGGCATCATTACAAATGAATAAATAAACACTTCATTAAGTCACACATCAGCGTATTCGGATTGTACATGCCTGAGAAAGTAAGTGTGTGTGTGGCAGGGGGAGAGAGAGATAAAGAGAGAAAGGAAGACTGGAATAGAGATGGAAAAGAGAGATGGGGCGAGAGAGACAGAGAGGTACAGAGGTATAGAAGAGGGAGAATCAGGGTCTCATTAGCATATCCCACTAGAGCCTAATTACTCCCCCCTCCCCCCAACAGGCCTAATTAGCTTTTCCCACGTCATTACTGAGCAAATGAATTAGTGCTAATCTACACAGCAGAAAACAAACAGAGCACCGACCCCACCGGGAGGGGTGGTCTAACTCCTCCAGCATGCCTTTCGCTCTGTGACCTGGACAGAGAGAGGATGGGCATGTGCTTCTTCAGGAGGTCAGACTGCATTTAGCTTCATATTACACCTTCATTACCCTCAGATACCCTTAATAAACCAAACTGATCATCTAACACTATATATATATATATATATATATATATGTTAGGCATCAGGTGAACAGTCCATTCTTGAAGGTGATTAAGGTGTTGAAGAAGGAAAAAAGAATCTGAGCCAAGAACCAAACTGTGATGTTCTAGACGACCAGGTAAGAACATCTCCCAAACATCAGGCAGGTCTTGTAGGGTGTTCCTGATATGCAGTGGGCAGCATCTACCAAAAGTCCTCCAAGGAAGGACAACCGGTGAACCCGCAACAGGGCCATGGGCACCTAAGGCTTACTAATGCTCATGGAAACCCCACCTCACAGCCTACAGGATCTGCTGCTAACCTTAGTCTTGGTGTCAGACACCACTGGACACCTTGGGGAGGTCCAGTGGAGTCAATGCCTCAAATGGTCAGATCTGTTGTGGTGGCACATGGGAGCCCTGCTCAATATTAAACAGGTGGTGCTACTTATATAATTAATGTCAGACAAAAAAAACCCTTGCATCTCCAAAACAGTAACTTTATAATAGTTGAATACCAGGTCATTTTGGGGCATTCCTATTGGTCCATTCATCACACAGTTCTGACACAATGGAAAGAACTGCCAGATTTACATTATATATATATAATAAGTCTGTATTGGTTGGCTACCAACCAGAGTGGATGGGCGGAGCTAAACTGCAGTGGGCGGGTATATGCAAATGTGATGGCTTTTATGACACAATTTCATCATACATCAAACAACGAATTCAGAACGAGGTTTTTTTTAGTGCAGTTGTCTCATACGCACAGTATGTGCTCTGGGGTGAACATACCGTTTTCCTGACCCGGCCCTTTCTTGTAGCCTGTGTTCGACTACATTCAGGCTTCTCCCTGTGAGAAAAGTACATGGTGTGAAATGTTGTCAGAGCTCAGATTAATATTTGAGAGTAACCCAGTAACTACTGTTTAGTTTTTATAGTAGGGAAACAAAGTGGCCACCAGAGGGCGGGAGTTCCTAACAGGACCTGTATGTACAGGCCTGCACTCAAACAGGGCTGCAATGTGGAGCTTCTGGAGATTTATAAACTATAAAGCTCAGTGAATGAACAGTTTACGGGTTCGAGAAGTCGAGTCAGTGTTTGCAATGTTTTGCAGATTTATATGGATGTTATTCCCTGAGCAAGGCTCGTGTCCCAATCCTGGTTCTAGCACACCTCATCTCATCTAGCACACTTGCTTATACTAGTACACCTCATCTCATCTAGCACACTTGCTTATACTAGTACACCTCTCTCAACTAGCACACCTGTCTAACTCAGTACACCTCTCTCAAAAAGCACACCTGTCTAACTCAGCACACCTGTCTAACTTAGCACACCTGTCTAACTCAACACACCTGTCTAACTTAGCACACCTGTCTAACTCAGTACACCTGTCTAACTTAGCACACCTGTCTAACTCAGTACACCTCTCTCAACAAGCACACCTGTCTAACTCAGTACACCTGTCTTAACTAGCACACCTGTCTAACTCAGCACACCTGTCTAACTCAGCACACCTGTCTCAACAAGCACACCTGTCTAACTCAGCACACCTGTCTCAACAAGCACACCTGTCTAACTCAGCACACCTGTCTAACTCAGTACACCTGTCTAACTCAGTACACCTCTCTCAACAAGCACACTTGTCTAACTCAGCACACCTGTCTAACTCAGTACACCTCTCTCAACAAGCACACCTGTCTAACTCAGCACACCTGTCTAACTCAGCACACCTGTCTAACTCAGTACACCTCTCTCAACAAGCACACCTGTCTAACTCAGTACACCTGTCTCAACTAGCACACCTGTCTAACTCAGCACACCTGTCTCAACAAGCACACCTGTCTAACTCAGCACACCTGTCTAACTTAGCACACCTGTCTAACTCAGTACACCTCTCTCAACAAGCACACCTGTCTAACTCAGCACACCTGTCTCAACAAGCACACCTGTCTAACTCAGCACACCTGTCTAACTCAGCACACCTGTCTCAACAAGCACACCTGTCTAACTCAGCACACCTGTCTAACTTAGCACACCTGTCTAACTCAGTACACCTCTCTCAACAAGCACACCTGTCTAACTCAGCACACCTCTCTCAACAAGCACACCTGTCTAACTCAGCACACCTGTCTAACTCAGCACACCTCTCTCAACAAGCACACCTGTCTAACTCAGCACACCTCTCTCAACAAGCACACCTGTCTAACTCAGCACACTTCTCTCAACTAGCACACCTGTCTAACTCAGTACACCTGTCTTAACTAGCACACCTGTCTAACTCAGCACACCTGTCTAACTCAGTACACCTCTCTCAACAAGCACACCTGTCTAACTCAGCACACCTGTCTCAACAAGCACACCTGTCTAACTCAGCACACCTGTCTAACTCAGTACACCTCTCTCAACAAGCACACTTGTCTAACTCAGCACACCTGTCTAACTCAGTACACCTCTCTCAACAAGCACACCTGTCTAACTCAGCACACCTGTCTAACTCAGCATACCTGTCTAACTCAGTACACCTCTCTCAACAAGCACACCTGTCTAACTCAGCACACCTGTCTCAACTAGCACACCTGTCTAACTCAGCACACCTGTCTAACTTAGCACACCTGTCTAACTCAGTACACCTCTCTCAACAAGCACACCTGTCTAACTCAGCACACCTGTCTAACTCAGCACACCTCTCTCAACAAGCACACCCGCTAAATCAGCACACCTGTCTAACTCAGCACACCTCTCTCAACAAGCACACCCGCTAAATCAGCACACCTGTCTAACTCAGCACACCTCTCTCAACAAGCACACCTGTCTAACTCAGCACACCTGTCTAACTCAGCACACCTCTCTCAACAAGCACACCTGTCTAACTCAGCACACCTCTCTCAACAAGCAGACCTGTCTAACTCAGCACACCTCTCTCAACAAGCACACCTGTCTAACTCAGCACACCTGTCTAACTCAGCACACCTCTCTCAACAAGCACACCTGTCTAACTCAGCACACCTGTCTAACTTAGCACACCTGTCTAACTCAGTACACCTCTCAACAAGCACACCTGTCTAACTCAGCACACCTGTCTAACTCAGTACACCTGTCTAACTCAGTACACCTCTCAACAAGCACACCTGTCTTAACTAGCACACCTGTCTAACTCAGTACACCTGTCTAACTCAGTACACCTCTCAACAAGCACACCTGTCTAACTCAGCACACCTGTCTAACTCAGTACACCTGTCTTAACTAGCACACCTGTCTAACTCAGCACACCTGTCTAACTCAGTACACCTGAGGCCTTGGACAAGACTCCTAACACTGCATTGGCCCACTTCTGTAATACGAGTCGCTCTGGAGAAGAGCGTCAGATAAATGCTATAAATATGAATGTAAATGTTGTATCAGCACACCTGTCTCACTTAGCACACCTGTCTCACTTAACACACCTGTCTCAACTTGCACAGAAGTCTTAACTTGCAGACCTGATTCTACCAACACACCTGTCTCATCTAACACACCTGTCTCATCTAACACACCTGTCTCAAATAGCACACCTGTCCCAACTAGCTCTCCTAATTAGCAAACAATAAGCCGGAGCCGGATCTGACCTGAAGCTTAGTCTGACTTGGCAAGATACTAGATTTTAAAGGAGCATTGCTGTGAGGATTGTACTGCATTCAGCGACAAGAGCTTTAGTGAGGTCAGGATGTTGGATAATAAGTCACCACCCCACCTCATCACCCCCAACTCCCTAACTCTTCCCAAAGGTTTTGGATGGAGCACCACCACCATCATTCCAGAGAACAGCTCAATGCTGGGGGGCTTTATACCCCTCTAGCCCACACCTGGCATTAGGCAGCATGGTGTCATTAGCATGATGTTTATCCAGAGGGTCCTATTCTATTGGCAGTACTTCTCTACAGGGACTAGACAAGCTGTGTATTTGTGCATTGGAACATCATTGTCAGCAATGGGTGCAACTTAAAGTAGCAGAATGCCTTCATTAGAAGGGGTGTCCATAAACATTATAGTTTTTGTAAGTGGGCCTGTCCTGCTGTTTCAGAACCTGCTGAGTAGCTTAAAGTAAGCAGTAACTGGTCAGTGCTGAACAGACAGTCCGGCTAATCGTGAAGCCATTATCATTATTATCAAGCCATATTAGCAACAGTAGCATTGTCAATCTGAATCTTATATTTAATACGATCACTGAAACACTGCTGATTTTCCAGTGTGTTGCATGAACAGCTCAGAAAGCTCTACTGCACCACTACCGATGTTATCCACGGTGAACCGACTCCTCCTAGAAGAAAACAGCAGCTGAACTGGATAACAGTACAAGTTTAACCCAGTTTGGGTATTTAGCTGCTCATGGGCTGCTGAGTTGGAAAGGGGTGGGGGGGGGGGGGGGGGGGGGTCTGGAATCACCAAAGAGTGCTGGACTGGAGTCCTCCAGGACCTGAGCCAGGCTCCTCTGCTGCAGAACATGAAAAGCTTAGTAGGAGGCATGTGTATGGCTCTAGGGCTTCATGTCCCAATCCTGCTCCACATTATAGAGTCCCTCTGCTGCAGCACACACGTTGTAACTCCATGAAGCGATCGTTCAGGATAGTTTATCAGTTAGAAATCTTCAGAAACTCTGTATGTGTTCTGGTGCAGTAAACAATATGTGGACAGATTATTCAGCATCATTAACTCTGACTGTCTACATGTGAGATACATGTTCCCTACATGTACTGTCTACGCAGTATATACAGAATAATGAGCAGTAAGTAGACCCTGAATAATTCATAGTAGATAGTAATTCATAGTAGATACTGTATAATTCATAGTGGATATTAATACTTCATAGTATTTACTCAATAACTCATAGTGGATACTCAACAATTCATATGAGGTATTGAATAATTTATAGTAATTACTCAGTAATTCATAGTGGATACTTGACTATTCATAGTGGATACTGAATAATTCATAGTGGATACTTGATTATTCATAGTGGATACTGAATAATTCATAGTAGATAGTAATTCATAGTAGATACTGTATAATTCATAGTGGATATTAATACTTCATAGTATTTACTCAATACTTTATAGTGGATACTCAACAATTCATATGAGGTATTGAATAATTCATATTGGATACTCGATTATTCATAGTGGATACTCAATCATTCATAGGAGATATGGAATAATTCATAGTAATTACTCAATAATTCATAGTAATTACGCAATAATTCATAGTGGATACTCCATTTATAGACGGTATTGAATAATTTATAGATAATTACTCAGTAATTCATAGTGGATACTTAAGTCATAGTGCATATGGAATCATTCACAGAGAATACTGAATAATTAATGCATAATTCAGGAACTACTTAATAATTCATAGTGGATACTCAATAGTTCATAGTAGATATGGACTCATTCAGATACTGAAGAGGTACTGAAAAATTCATAGTACTTACTGAATCATTTACAGTAAGTACTCAGTAATTCATAGTGCATATGGAATAATGCATCGTGGATACAAAAAAATCCTAGTGTATATGGATTAATTCACAAAGAATATTGAATAATTCAGTGGATAATGAATGATTCATAGAAGATATGGTTTAATTCATAGTAGTTACTCAACAATTCATAGTGGATACTAACACATTCATAGTGGATATGGAATAATTCAGAGAGAATATTCAATAATAAGATAGTGAATAACTCGGAGCAGTGATTCAGTAATTCATAGTGGATACTGAATAATTCATAACAGATACTGAGGTATTTAAAGTACATAGTAAAAATGCATTGTTGTAAGACCACTTTTCAACCTCGCTTAACACCCAAACTTCTGCTCATGAGTAAACAAATATATGGAATCAATAAAAAAAACTCCAGCAGCGTTTATTAAAACCACTCTACAGGAAACAAACTGAATTCTGCTTTTCTGCACATTTTAGACTCGGTTTCTCTTTCTCTACTGAATTAGACACACTGGAAAACAATAAAGCTGACATTTGAAACGAGCTCTAGTGTTAGTAAAGGCCACATTTTATGTTTGTTTTCTCCAATCTGTTAAATTCAGTAAATAATCAGTAAGAGAGTGAGAGCGTGTTGGAATGTGCTGAAGTGCAGCTCTGCAGAGGTGGAGGCCTTGTTTACACTGGAGCAGGGCTGCCTGAGCACTCCCCAAACCGGGGGATGAAGTGTACATTATTACATCACATTAAACCCTCATTTCAGGAGTGAGGATAACAGATTTCCCTTAAATTAGCCCTTCAGTGTTACCAGCCACAGCCTGAGCTCAGGGTTGGAAGGGTTAAAGGAGCAGTGTATGATTTTCCGACACGGCTTAGAGCTCCAAAAAGACGCGTTAGTCACCTCCAGGCTTCAGCATGCAGCTTTTTGGTCGCTCTCCAGTTTTAGCGTCCCGGGCTCCTTTTCGTTTCGTCCTACCGAAGTCATCGTACGAAATTCTGTTGCTAGGCAATCAGACTAATTGCACCTGCTGGGACGTCATTTGCAAATTCTGTCCATAAAAATTACATGGGGGGATGGGGGGGGGCATTACTCGCCCCACCACCCACCAACCTGTGTATAAGGATGCACAGAGAGACGCATAGAAACACAGCAGAGGCCCAGAAGCCCTTACATGAGTGAACACACACATTCCACACTCCTCCACCGGAGCCCGTCCACACCAGATCCACACGGAGAGGAAATATTGGGATCCTTTCAATAAATGATGGCAAGGAACGTCTCGCACGCCCTTGGACTGAAAGAGAGAGCGAGAGAGCTTTGGTAAGACAAAGACAAAAAGTCCTGTAACAGTGGGATGGAGAGAGCTATAATTATGTAAGTAATTATACATGAATTCAGAGGGAGAGGAGGAGAGAGCGAGAGAGAGAGCGAGAGAGGGAGAGAGGGAGACGGCAGGGAGGATTGTGAGGCGTGTAATTACAGTATAGAAACCAAATGAGACACGGAGAAAGAAGAAACAGAAACGGCGTATAGCTCATCTCTCTCCCTCCCTCCCTCACACACTGTCTTCTTCCTTTTCTGCCTGACAAAAGTATTGGGACACCTGCTCATTCATAGTTTCCTCCGAAATCAAGGCTACTAAAAAGAGTTTCTCCGGCTTTTGTTGGAGTAACTGTCTCTACTGTCCAGGGAAGAAGAAGGCTTTCTACTAGATTTGGACTATGAGCATTGCTGTGAGGATTTGATTGCATGCAACACTAACAAGAGCTAATGTTAGTGAGGATATTAGTCATCTCTCCAACTCATCCCAAAAGTATTGAATGGAGCTCCACCATCCATCATTCCAGAGAATCTTCCATCTTCCACTGCTCCACAGCTCAATGTTGCTGGGGGGGGGGGGGGCTTTATACCCCTCTACTAGCCCGCGCCTGGCATTAGCTGGCATGGTGCCAATAGGGTCATGTTTACTATCTGCTCCAGAGAGTCCTATTCTATTGGCAGTACTTCTCTACAGGGATTATGAGCAATGGATGCAGCTTAAAGTAGATGAAGGCAGTCATGAGAAGGGGTGTCCACAAACATTTGGACATGTGTTGTAAGCGTGGATGTAACATTTTCTCTCTATCCTCTCTCTCGCTCTCTCTTACTGGTGATCTGTACTGGTGTGTATGGTCTGGGGGTGATAGGACTGGTTGGGTGGGAGTGGGTGGAGCTCTGGGTCTCCGGGCCTGTTGTTTAACAGTAAATAAATGGAGGTGGACGGAGGTCAGGGTCGGAGCAAAACCATCCCACACCCTCCTATTAAACCAGCTCTCCTGCATTAGTGTCAGTCATCCCAGAGTTTCCACCCTAATCTGACCCAAATCAATACGGACCGCATGTGTGCTGATAGGTTTGGCAGAGTGACCTCATCAGAGTGCAGGGGACGTGTGTTTATTGGACTCCTACAGGACCCACCCGTACGCGGCCCTTTGATGTATTACACTAGCTGACAGTGTGTCTGCTGGAATACTGAAGTGTGAGGTTTGTAAATGGCCTAGAAAGTCAGTCTCTGACTCTACAAGCCGGAGCGGTTTTGGGCCGTTTGGCTAATCGTCAGTGATGCTCCTGCTTTAGGTGTACGGACTCAATCTGCTGTGGCAGACTGTCTGAAAATGCTCCGAGGCCTTTTAATTAAAACAATTACGCTAATTACGCTTTAGTGGCTGAGGGAGAAACAGATAAAGCTTTTATTTCTGAAGGACGGGAGAGAAGATAGCAGACACAGCAAAAGCCCAAAGAGCAGCAGGAGAACATACAGAGGAAACAAATCCGCCTCCAAAAGAGTCGCCTGGTCTTCCTCTGCTGTAATTAACCTAAATAATTAAAACCCCATCTGTAAACGGGATGTTGTAGGACTCTTGGGTAATCAGATTGCCATTATTATTATTATTATTACTATTATTATTATTATCATCATTATTATTGGTTGTGGGTTTGATACCCAGATCTGCTAAGTTGCCACTGTTGGGCTCTTGAACAAGGCCCATAATCCTTGCTGCTCCAGGGGTGCTGTATCCTCTGACCCTGACTTTCTAAGCTGGAATATGTGGCACAAGAATTTCATTGGATTGTACAAATATAAAAGACAATGCACATTATTATTATTTTATTATTATTATTAGTCATCAGCATCATGATTATGATGATGATTATTATTATTATTATAATCATCATCATTATTATTATTATCATTATCATAATCACCATTATCATCAGCATTATTATTATTATTATTATTATTATTAGTAGTAGTATTATCATTATCATCATCAACATCATCATCAATATTATTATTATTATTATTATTATTATTATATTTTTATTATTAGTGCACACCAAAACACTTTAATAGGGCTCAGTGATTTGAGCACTGGGTTATATTATACTTATAATTTTATAATTATTTCAAGATCTTAAAATTATTTTCTTATTTGGGATTTGTTCAGTTTGCAAGAAATTGGGATCCATCAATATAAGAATTGTGAACAATTCTGCGCTTTAAAACTGAATAGAATTATTAACATAATGATGAATGAGGTCCATTGATTGGTATTATTATGAGGCTGGTGTGAGTAATTTGACTACTCCAATATTTGTTTGTAAGACTGTAAGAAAAATACTCAGATCAGAATTGGTCATACGATGCTGGTTACCATGGAGGCATGACAGGTTTAAGGGGTCATCCTAGGTATGTAAGAACAGTGTTCTTCATATGTTGATGGCTGATTTCACCACTATACAGTTTTAGTACCGTTATGTTTGTATTAGTGGCTTTTATTTTAGACCCGGTGACTTTTTTAACAGCTTGTTTGTATTAGGGACTTTCATTTTTTACACAGTCTGTGTGTTTGTATTAGTGGCTCATTTTGACCCAGTTTGGTTGCATTAGGGACTTTTATTTTGACCCAGTGACTTTAAACTTTTTTGACAGTCTGTTCATATAAGTGACTTTTATTTTGACACTGTCTGTGATGTTTGTTTAAGTGACTTTTATTTTGACACTGTCTGTGATGTTTGTTTAAGTGACTTTTATTTTGACACTGTCTGTGATGTTTGTTTAAGTGACTTTTATTTTGACACTGCCTGTCTTTTACACTCATTACAAGTAATGAGTACACTTAAAGCAACAGTCTATCCGTTCTACCTTCAATCAGCAGCTTCAGGATCACTGTGATGCTCCACTGGAACAGGGGGAGAACGGCGTCTCCGTCATTCCCACTCCGGGTCGGAACGCTGCTGCTGCTACTGCACTATGGAGCTTTGGTGGTGGAGCTGCAGGAGGAGAACCTCTCTCCAGAACTGCTGCTGTGTAACGCAGCAGAACCCATAGAGTCATATTAGTGTATAATCCTGTAGTGTTACTCTACCGCCTCAGCCCACATGCTGCTCCACCTTCAGATCAAGCTTCTGCAGCTCTCAGCTGCTAAGTCATAGAGAGACCCTTCATATAAAGCCTAGAAATTCAGCATACCTTCCTTCCTGGCCCTCAGTTACCCACAGTTCTCTGCAACACGGGGATATGAAGTGAAAAAAAAAAACAGCACCATGAAAATGTTGGAAAACAAAGCCTTCAGAGCAGAGTCTGTTTAAACCATTAGTAAATATAAATCTAACGAATTTCTGTGAAGAAACGAAAACACACACAAGTTTCCCGCCACAATCGCAAGAGGCGGGACCTTTCCAGTGATGTCACCACACAGCCTGGTTTGACTGTTTCATCTGTGTGACCAATAGGCTACTACGAAGGAGTCTTCGTTGGACAGTCCTATGCTTTGAGGGGCGCTCAAAGCATGAGTTGTATTTACTGCAGTGGAGTAAAAGTGAATTTCACTCCTGACCTGTAGGGGGAGCCCAGGAGCAGAAAATACCAGATTTTCTACCTGAATACTTACGGATTTTGAATGTAATCCTGTAAGATGCTGTTTGAGTATTATTATTATTACTGGATATTATCTTCAAATCCTTAAAATCAATATCAAGAATTGATTAGGCTCTTGTTTAATCAGCCCTGTTGCTTTCTTATTTTTATTGAAGCAGCAGATTTCCTACATTTGAGTGAAAAATGCAGCTGAAGGTGTTTCACTAATAAAAACACCCCTAAACGAGCATCAGACAGCGGGAAGTAATCCGAGTTAAAACAGCGAACATTTGAAATGAAACAGTAATGTGAGTGAGCAGTGCGTGAGCCAGCGTGAGTGAGGCATGAATAATGAAGTGCTGCATTAAGATTAAAGTAATAAGCAGTAATAAAGCCCTGCCAGGCGACAGTGCAGGTGTGGTTAGATATTTATCAGAAGACAGGAGATCAGATCAAAGCATGTAAACCGCTTGTGCGCTCCGGTCGCTTCCAGACAGCTTTAAATAGGCGTTGAGATTCGGCTCTCGTGGCGGGACGTTCTGATGTGTGTGAGTGTGTGTTTGCTGTTCGTTTGTGCTGCAGACAGCCTCGCGCTGACAGTCGCGCTGTTAACAACACAGAGAGAACTTCTGAAAGCCGAACCTGAGAAACAGAAGCCGAGAAGAAACGGGAACGGGAAGGCTGCTCGGCTTTCCTCGGCCGAGGCTTTCAGGGTAAACGGCGGCAGCTGTGTGGTCAGTGTGAGCTGCAGCTTCAGGCCCTGATGCTTGGAGGTCATCTCAGCGTCTGTTCATGTGAGGGTGATGACGATGTCATCCACTATATCACAGCTTTTATTTATTTATTATTTTGATATTTATTATTTTGATCTCCCACTTTGGTACTGCCAACTAACCCACCCATTCATAGCTGCCCCTAGCACTAGCAATGCACTAGCACCAAAGCTAGGAGGGTCAGGACTTAACACGTCTCCTCCGATACATGGAAGAGATGCATCCACCTGACCAGCTAACAGATGCCTGTTAAGAGAGTGATGAGGGCTGAGAGCACCATCTACCCTCCCAGAGAGAGCATGGCTAGTTGTACTCGCTCAGACTCCGGCTGCTGATGGCAAAGCCTCATGACCCCCCAAGCCATGGTGGCAGCGCATTGGCCCACTGAGCCACTCAGAGCCCCATATAACAGCTTTTAGCCTTTTTAGCTTCACATAGATACTCTCCTAAAGTAGCTATTGTGCTTAGTCTTGAAAGGCCTTCTCTAGTGGGCGGGGTTTACGTCAGTTTTGTCGGTGTAAATGTAACGAGTGAAGACTGTGATGTAACAGTTTTGGGGTTTTGGATTTGGCCTGTTTTCCAACTCTGTTTTGGTTCTGCTGGAAGTTCTTAGTGGATCATAGTGGATAACACATAATTCATAGTGGATATTGAATAACTTATAGTGGATACTGAATAATTCATAGTGGATCCTGAAAAAATGGACCCTGGAAAAATACATAGTGGACCCTGAAAAATGCATAGTAGATACTGAATAATTCATAGTGGATCCTGAAAAAATGGACCCTGGAAAAATACATAGTGGACCCTGAAAAATGCATAGTAGATACTGAATAATTTATAGTAGATACTGAATAATTCATAGTGGATACTGAATAATTCATAGTAGATACTGAATAATTTATAGTAGATACTGAATAATTCATAGTGGATACTGAATAATTTATAGTGGATACTGAACAATTCATAGTGGATACTGAACAATTCCTAGAAGATACTGAATAACTCATAGTGAATACTAAACAACCCACAGTAGGTACTGAATAATTCATAGTGGATACTGAATAATTCATAGTGGATACTGAATAATTCATAGTGAATATTGCACAGCCCATAGTGGGTACTGAATAATTACTAGTGGATACTGAACAATTCCTAGTTGATACTGAATAATTCATAGTGGGTACTGAATAATTCCTAGTGGATACTAAACAATTCCTAGTGGATTCATAATGGACACTGAGTAAATCATGAGGGATAACACCTAATTCATAGTGGACTCTGAATCATTTATAGTTGATACTGAATAATTTAAAGCTAAGCTAAGTTAAGCTGCAGCAAAGCTGCTCAGGCAGTTGGAGCAAAAAAAGAGTTTTACCTTCTGAATTGTCCATCTCTAGCTAAAATGCTCTAAATGTAAATGTAGACTCATGAAGCTTGTGAAAAAAGTCCTCAGATGATTAGCTGCTGTCTGCTGGAGTATTCAGGCTGGCTGTTGTACTGTAAGCACACTCAGGGCCTGAGACTGAGGGAAACGTGTGTCGGCTCCGTTCTCCCTAAATAAATAAAAGTGCCCTTTTAAACGGGTGTGTTAATGCGCCTGGGTTCCGCAGGTGACTCCCTCGAGTGTGTATGCCAGGGATTAGGCAACGCAGAACAGCATAAAACCAGGAATTTAGTGATTGTGCTATGGTTTAGGGAATTCCGTCCGCATCTTTAGCAACAGCTTGCGCTCATGACACCGTTTCGCAGGATTTTTTGAGATGCATAAGGAGACGTTGATGTGTTTTTCATCAGCACTCAAGGAGTCTCAGGAGGAATTCCTCTCGCACGTCTCGCTTTCATGCTCAAAGCGTTGCTGCAGTGTGCAGACTAGCGGCAGACTAGCAGACGCCCCCGCAGGAGCTGGGTCAGTCTGGCTGCAGAGCTGCAGGTAGCCGTTAGGGGGCGTGTTGGCCTACTTCTTGCTGTATCCAATGCTTGGTGGTCTGATTATGGCCATAAACAGGAGCTGAGTGATGCAGAAACGTGCCCACAGCGTGCTGACTGTACACTCAGCGAACTACCCTCCTACCTCCTCTCACTGATCCACCCACTCCATAGGTCCTCTATGCAGTGCAGTGGGCTGTAAAATGACTATATGACTGTCACCCATCTGTTCTCACGCACGGTACCATAAGCACCCTTGGGTACTATCTCAGTGCCATCTTCAGTGGAGGTGGAAGAACATTGCAGTTCAAAAGGGTTAGTGTGTGGGTCCACTTCAGTTCCTCACTCTCAAAACTACAGAACTTCCATGTTAAACTAAAGTGTGAATAGTTCATGAATGATTCATAGTGGATCCTGAACAATTCATAGTGGATACTGTATAATTCATAGTGTATATGGAACATTTCACATAAGATACTGAACAATTCATGGTGGATACTGTATCATTCATGGTGGATACTGAACATTTCATAGTGGATACTGTATAATTCATAGTGGATTCGGAACATTTCACATAAGATACAGAACAATTCATAGTGGATACTCTATAATTCATGGTGGATACTAAACAATTCATAGTGGATACTGAACATTTCATAGTGGATACTG
The DNA here is from genome assembly GCF_030463535.1 of Salminus brasiliensis. Taxonomy (NCBI): domain Eukaryota; kingdom Metazoa; phylum Chordata; class Actinopteri; order Characiformes; family Bryconidae; genus Salminus; species Salminus brasiliensis. The sequence continues at coordinate 37,158,342 of NC_132889.1, read as the reverse complement.
AATAATTTACATTAGATACTGAATCAGTCATAGTGAAACTGAACATTTCATGGTGTATACTGTATAATTCATAGTGGATGCTAAACAATTTTGTAGTGGATACTGAATAATTCATAGTCGATTTTGAACAATTCATAGTGAATACTGTATAATTTATAGTGGATACTGACCAATTCATTGAGGATACTGAATAATTCACATTAGATACTGAATAGTTCATTGTGAAACTGAACAATTCATGCTGGATACTGTATAATTCATAGTGGATACTGAACAATTCATGGAGGATACTGTATAATTCACATTAGATACTGAGTAGTTCATAGTGGAAGCTGAACATTTCATACTGGATACTGAACAATTCATAGTGGATACTGTATAACTCATGGTGGATACTGAATAATCATAGAAGATTAATTAACATTTGATACTAAATAATCCATAGTAGTTTCTGAATAATTAATACTGTATACTAAACAATTCATAGTAAATACTGAATACTTTATAATAGATACTGAAATATTTGGAGCTACAAGAAAGGGGGTTTCTGATAAGTAGGGCAGCGAGTGTATGTAATGTATGAGGGGTTTATCAGGAGTCTATATGCAGCTCTGTATTAATCATACACAGACTGTATGTCGAGTGTGTGTGTGTGTGTGTGTGTGTGTGTGATTAATCAGAGCAGTTGAGAGAGTATTGAAAGGTGTAAATCTGCTGCCCCTCTCAGAGGCGAGTGGGGGCGAGTTACGGCAGAAACAGATTGGGACGCGTCACAGTTATGAAATGTACTTTTGTGAAATAACAAACTGAAAGGCTCTGCATGAGCACTGCCTTGTTTACCTCGGCTGGGTGTGAAGACAGGCTCAGAATAGACAGACAGGGGTGTGCCGTCTGCTAGAGCTTCCGGCTTGATTGAGAGGAGAACCTGCATGCCCACAAATTCGCCTCCACGACTAACACCGACTACCTCACCGCCTGTCTCGCTGTGTTAACCCAGAACCCACTGTCACACTGAAGAACAGCAGCTCCTTCTAAACCCAGAACCCACTGTCACACTGAAGAACAGCAGCTCCTTCTAAACCCAGGACCCACTGTCACACTGAAGAACAGCAGCTCCTTCTAAACCCAGGACCCACTGTCACACTGAAGAACAGCAGCTCCTTCTAAACCCAGGACCCACTGTCACACTGAAGAACAGCAGCTCCTTCTAAACCCAGGACCCACTGTCACACTGAAGAACAGCAGCCCCTTCTAAACCCAGGACCCACTGTCACACTGAAGAACAGCAGCTCCTTCTAAACCCAGAACCCACTGTCACACTGAAGAACAGCAGCTCCTTCTAAACCCAGGACCCACTGTCACACTGAAGAACAGCAGCTCCTTCTAAACCCAGGACCCACTGTCACACTGAAGAACAGCAGCTCCTTCTAAACCCAGGACCCACTGTCACACTGAAGAACAGCAGCTCCTTCTAAACCCAGAACCCACTGTCACACTGAAGAACAGCAGCCCCTTCTAAACCCAGGACCCACTGTCACACTGAAGAACAGCAGCTCCTTCTAAACCCAGGACCCACTGTCACACTGAAGAACAGCAGCTCCTTCTAAACCCAGGACCCACTGTCACACTGAAGAACAGCAGCTCCTTCTAAACCCAGGACCCACTGTCACACTGAAGAACAGCAGCTCCTTCTAAACCCAGGACCCACTGTCACACTGAAGAACAGCAGCTCCTTCTAAACCCAGGACCCACTGTCACACTGAAGAACAGCAGCTCCTTCTAAACCCAGGACCCACTGTCACACTGAAGAACAGCAGCTCCTTCTAAACCCAGGACCCACTGTCACACTGAACATCCCAGAACAATGTGAACAGAGGGAGAACAGCCCAGAACAATGTGAACAGAAAGAGAACAGCCCAGAACCATTTTAATAGAGGGGAAACAGCCCAGCACAATGTGAATGGGGGAGAACAGCCCAGAACAATGTGAACAGAAGGAGAACAGCCCAGAACAATGTGAATGGGGGAGAACAGCCCAGAACAATGTGAATGGGGGAGAACAGCCCAGAACAATGTGAATATAAGGAGAACAGCCCAGCACAATGTGAACGAGGGAGAACTGCCCATAATAATGTGAACAGAGGGAGAACAGCCCAGAACAATGTGAACAGAGGGAGAACAGCCAAGAAAAAATGTCAATAGAAGGAGAACAGCCCAGCACAATGTGAATAGAGGGAGAACAGCCCAGCACAAAGTGAACAGAGGGAGAACAGCCCAGAACAATGTGAATAGAGGGAGAACAGCCCAGCACAATGTGAACAGAGGGAGAACAGCCCAGCACAATGTGAACAGAGGGAGAACAGCCCAGAACAATGTGAATAGAGTGAGAACAGCCCCGAACAATGTGAATAGAGGAAGAACAGCCCAGAACAATGTGAACAGAGGGAGAACAGCCCAGCACAATGCGAACAGAGGGAGAACAGCCCAGAACAATGTGAATAGAGGCAGAACAGCCCAGAACAATGTGAACAGAAGGAGAACAGCCCAGAACAATGTGAATAGAGGCAGAACAGCCCAGAACAATGCGAACAGAGGGAGAACAGCCCAGAACAATGTGAACAGAAGAAGAACAGCCCAGAACAATGTGAACAGAGGGAGAACAACCAAGAACAATGTGAACAGAGGGAGAACAGCCCAGAACAATGTGAACAGAGGGAGAACAACCAAGAACAATGTGAACAGAGGGAGAACAGCCCAGAACAATGTGAACAGAAGAAGAACAGCCCAGAACAATGTGAACAGAGGGAGAACAGCTCAGACAGAAATCACTAGGGCTTCTCGGAAGGACTAGAGGATCTTGAGGGTTCCCCTCTCATCCAAGAACAGTGTGAATCAAAGAGATCCTTTAACAAACACCTGATGAGCACACTGG
>NC_132889.1:37142549-37143856 GCF_030463535.1 Salminus brasiliensis | reverse complement strand
CGCCTGGCATTAGGCAGCATGGTGCCAATAGGTTCATCTTAGGTTTAACTGCTCCAGATGGTCCTATTTTATTGGCAGTTCTTCTCTACGGGGGCTAGACGAGCTGTGTGTGTGTACGCTGTTGTGCCCCACTCGCTGAAGATGGGGTGTTTAGATGGCAGCTAATGCCTTAGACTCCAGCAGACCTCATGAGTTGACCTTTTAAAAAGGCAGCAGGATGGAGGAAGTGTCTCTTAGTTGTCGCTTACCTGCTTCTGCTGTATTCCTCCCACCCCCACCCTCCCTCACTCACTCCCTCTCTCTCTCTCTCTCTCTCTCTCTCGCTCTCTCTCTCTCTCTCACAATCTGACCATACAGCCGAGCATGCTAAAGCCTGGGAAGGGATCATGGTATTGGGACTAAACTATGACTGCAGTGTGCCACAGATTCCACAGGCTCATAGGGATTAATACAGTGTGTGTGTGTGTGTGTGTGTTGTGTGTGAGAGAGAGAGTAAAAGGGTGGTAAAGGTGCACGTATTTGTCACTGTACAGTGAAATGTGTCCTCTGCATTTAACCCATCTGTGGTAGTGAACACACACACACACACACACACAAACTACGGCAGTGAGTACACACACACCCAGAGCAGTGGGCAGCCAACTCCAGCACCCGGGGAGCAGAGAGGATAAGGGGCCTTGCTCAAGGGCCCAACAGTGGCAGCTTGCCGAGCCCGGGAATCGAACCCACAACCCTGTTATCAACAGCCCGGAGTGGTGGAACAGCATCGCTGATCCACCACTGCAACATGAACTGAAACTGACCAGGGATGTCATAATCAATAAACCAATGGCTAGGGTTCCAATCCGATCCGAGTCTCTGAATGCTGACTATTGGCCGATGCGATGGGCAGTGGCGGCTCCGGGCTCCGGGTTGTGGGTTCGATACCTGGGCTCGGCAAGCTGCCACTGTTGGGTCCTTGAGCAAGGCCCTTCACCCTCTAAGTTGGCTGCCCACCGCTCTGGGTATGTGTAAGTGTGTGATCCCTATTTTAGGACCAGTTTCTGTAATCAGACTGAATCCTAATCTGATCTACTTTGACTGTTTTAAACTCTACAGTCCAGTCTGACTGACCCACATGACCACTCAGCTCCCAGCTCCTTTACAACTCTACAGACATCCTAGTGTGTGTGCATTAGCATTAGCATTAGCATCAGCCTCCTCCTTGGTTCCGAATGTACCTGGGTTAGAACCTGAGAAAGTAGCGAGGTTCTCTTGCTGCTAGAACAGAGCATTTCCACCATAGTTTGGGTTCTAATCCCAGAGAA